>NC_136010.1:2034833-2048642 GCF_048128805.1 Centroberyx gerrardi
GTGTGTGTGCGTGTGTGTTTGTGTGTGTATGTGTGTGTGTGTGCAGTAAATGAGACCTTGAAGTAGTTCAATTTACTTTAGTATTCTTAATGCTCATTTAGTTTTAATATTTCTGTTTGGATATTAGCTGGGATGAGAATCGTGTGTGTGTGTGTGTGTGTGTGTGTGTGTGTGTGTGTGTGTGTGTGTGTGAAGATGTAATACTGTAATAAGAGCACATGCTTCATTTTTAACAAGTTTAATGCACTGTCTAGACCAGTCTGGCCCAGTACACACACACACACACACACACACACACAGTAGGAGAAAAATACTGTTTGCTGTTTGTTTCTATCTTACATTAGAAATACAAATTCACACTCTTTCTCTCCCATGCTCTCTCTCTCTCTCTCTCTCCCTCTCTCTCTCTCTCTCTCTCTCTCTCTCTCTCTCTTGTCACACACACACACACACCACACACACACTTTCAGTGTGTTTTATTTTAGGATGTATCTGCTGTTTTATTTTTGGCTCTGTTCAGATGTTTCGTTGTCAGTTTCTAATATTAGATCTCCAGCTGCACTCAGGTATTTATACTTCTATACTAATACTTATACTTACAGGTTATACTTCAATATTTATATTCCAGGTAAAACTCTGAGGGTTTAAAGCTCTCTGTGGATTAACAGAATGAAACGTCCTTCCATCATCCCACCGTGTCGCAGGTTTGAATCCAGGTT
Source organism: Centroberyx gerrardi (assembly GCF_048128805.1). Taxonomy (NCBI): domain Eukaryota; kingdom Metazoa; phylum Chordata; class Actinopteri; order Beryciformes; family Berycidae; genus Centroberyx; species Centroberyx gerrardi. Next base: position 2,035,553 of record NC_136010.1, read on the forward strand.
TCTTTCTCTCTCCAGTAAAATATCACTATATTCACTAAATTAAATGTTCATTAAGGGCAGTTGTGGTTCAGTGCCTTGCTCAAGGGAACCTCCTGGTCTTCCTGCCTGTTGCTCCACAAACCTCAGACCTTCTGTCTCTGATGAAGCAGAGATTTTAAAATTAAAATCAAAGAATAAAGAAAGAAAGAAAGAAAGAAAGAAAGCGTTTTTGCAGATTTCACTGTTCGAGGCTTCAGGGACAGTTCAACTTTTTAACCATCAATCTATCAGGAGTTAATGAATCTGCACCTCCAACACTAAACCAGAGGATGAGACTGTTTAAAAGAGAGTAAGGAGGTTAAAGTTGCTCTGTGTGCCATTTTAACATCAGTTTATCATCAAATTAATATTCCTACCGTCTACTGACTAAACCAGTGAGTCCATGTTGGAGACAATTGTTCTCTATCTCACTCCAGTAGTATCGTTAGATCTAGTGTTTCTCCACATTAAGACTACATTTCCCATCAGCCCCGTTGGTTCCTGCCCCCCCTCCCCCCCTCCCTGAAGAGGATCAACATGTTGAGAAGACTTGAGACTTGACTTGACTTGGGTTCTGGTGACTTGGGACTTGACTCTGACTTGTACTTTGATGACTTGAAAAGGTTTCTAAAGTCTTGACTTGAGATCTTGTGTTTGTGTAAATGACTTAGATTGAAAGTGATGAGATTTGTTCCAGCGGACGACTGAATTTAAATTCTGTTTTCTGAATTTGTATGGAATGATTGAATTTATTGAAGTTGAAACTGATTATAGAAATCAAACTCATGATGCTCTTACCAAGTTTTTATCCTATTAAAACCATATTGCATTGAAAAGTCCTAGATATTTAGTTTTCTTTAAGATATTAAATTGATACTGGACTCTTGATTTGTTCTGACTTGACTTGCTGTTCTACATTTAGACTTGAGACTTGACATTAATGACATGGACTTGACTTGATAATCTACATTTAGACTTGGGACTTGACTTGAGACTTGAGCATCAAGACTTGAGACTGACTTGGGACTCGAGTGAAGTTAACTTGGTCACACCTCTGGTAGCACTGATGCAGAAATGGATAACAGAGAAGATCTTGGGAAAGAAAAAAAAAAAAAGCTAAGGAGAGAGGTAGAAGAGATTTTTCTGAGAACAATTACAGTGAAGATGAGCAGGAATTTAAATTTCATCCAGTAAAGTCTCCAGCTGAATGTCTCTGTGTGTGTGTGTGTGTGTGTGTGTGTGTACAGTAGAGTTGATCAGTGTGACAGCGTCATGAGACTGAAACATCAAACTGCGACGGCTTTCTTTAACTTTCCGTCTGTGTTTAGTTTTAAATAAAGCTTGATGTGATGTGAAGGAGCGGCGGAGAACAGACGCTGGAGCCTCAACGTGACTCCGGTTATTTCCCTCTGAACATGTCAGTAAATAATAGATGCAGTTATGAAGAGGGAGTTGGTTTAGACTGCGAGCTGCTGGCTGAAGCTGCTCATCCTCCTTTGATTATTATTACTTTTTTCTCCAAATGACGTGTTTACATCCAAAATGAGATCTCCTCCACCTGAAAAATGATTTATGTGGAGCAGTTTTACTCACAAAACAGTAAGAGGATGTATTAGTAACTATAAGGAACAATCAGTAATATCGACTCTTTAGTAACTTCTAACAGCAGCCACAGGAACTACAACAGTAAACGTGTCCTGCCATGCTACAAGGTTTTCTATAGTGTTTCTATAGTGTTTCTACAGTGTTTCTACTGTTTCTAGTGTTTCTACAGTGTTTCTATAGTGTTTCTAGTGTTTCTATAGTGTTTCTATAGTTTTTCTAGTGTTTCTATAGTGTTTCTACATTGTTTCTATAGTGTTTCTAGTGTTTCTACAGTGTTTCTATCGTGTTTCTACAGTGTTTCTACAGTGTTTCTATAGTGTTTCTACAGTGTTAGTGTTTCTATAGTGTTTCTACAGTGTTTCCAGTGTTTCTACAGTGTTTCTACAGTGTTTTTAGTATTTCTATAGTGTTTCTATAGTGTTTCTATGGTGTTTCTATAGTGTTTCTACAGTGTTTCCAGTGTTTCTATAGTGTTTCTGCAGTTTCTATAGTGCTTCTACAGTGTTTCTATAGTGTTTCTATAGTGTTTCTATAGTTATTCAGTAGTCTTTCAAGATTTTTTTTTAATCAAATGTGGTCACGGACTGAGCACAAGCCCCCATCCCCGCCTACGAATCAGTAATCCCTTTAAACAACATTACATTTTCATTCATTTACATTAATTCACCCCTTAATTCATGCAAAATCCCCTTAAAATTAATTAAGGGAGTTATTACTGGAGGAGATCCCATTGAAACCCCCTTAAACTTCCCCCGTAATCTTGACTCCTTACTTTCTAATTTAATGAAAAATTCAGGGAGACAGCAACTTCTCCATTCATTCAGGCATGAAAAATCCCTTAATTTCTAGTGTCTCTGTGAACCAAACCCATGAATAAATCCCTTATAACCACATGATACTAACCTTACTTTTTTAAAGCTGTTATTTTGAATGGTTAATTAATGTTTATGTGATGAGAAATTAAGGACAGAGTTTCTGACCTGCAGGCTTCAGGCTGATCGATCACCAGCTCAGTATGTTTCTTCATGTGAATGTTTCTTTATGTTTATGTGTGAAAGTGTGTTATATGTTTCTTCATGTGAATGTTTCTTTATGTTTATGTGTGAAAGTGTGTTATATGTTTCTTCATGTGAATGTTTCTTTATGTTTATGTGTGAAAGTGTGTTATATGTTTCTTCATGTGAATGTTTCTTTATGTTTATGTGTGAAAGTGTTATATGAAGCTCAGCCGGGTCTGTGAGTGTTAAAACTCTGAAGCTTCTGTTCGTCTCCGAGGCTTTAAATAACAAATCTGATGCTGGAAATAGACTCAGAGCGACTGCTTTCATATTCTCTCTCTCTTTAGCTTTTATTTGCTTTTATTGTCACTCTCCCCCTCTTCATCTCTTTCCCTTCCTTTCCTTTAACGTAATTTCCTTTCCTTTCCTTCACCTCCCCTTTCCTTTCCTTTCCTTTCCTTCACCTCCCCTTTTCTTTCCTTTCCTTTCCTTCACCTTCCTTTCCTTCACCTCCCCTTTCCTTTCCTTTCCTTTCCTTCACCTTCCTTTCCTTCACCTTCCCTTTCCTTTCCTTTCTTTCACCTCCCCTTTCCTTTCCTTTCCTTCACCTTCCTTTCCTTTCCTTTCCTTTCCTTCACCTCCCCTTTCCTTTCCTTTCCTTCACCTTCCTTTCCTTCACCTCCCCTTTCCTTTCCTTTCCTTTCCTTTCCTTTCCTTCACCTTCCTTTCCTTTCCTTTCCTTCACCTCCCCTTTCCTTTCCTTTCCTTTCCTTCACCTTCCTTTCCTTTCGTTTCCTTTCCTTCACCTTCCTTTCCTTCACCTCCCCTTTCCTTTCCTTTCCTTTCCTTTCCTTTCTTTCACCTCCCCTTTCCTTTCTTTTCCTTCACCTTCCTTTCCTTTCCTTCACCTCCCCTTTCCTTTCCTTTCCTTCACCTTCCTTTCCTTTCCTTCATTTCAAATCTGGTTTATTGTCAGGACAGAAATCTGTGTTTTCAAAGCCCTATAGCTTCAGTTGAGGTAATATTAATATGAACAGATGAGCAGTAAGTCACCGCTCTTCTCTGTGTTTTGGTTGTTTACAGGTTGGAGCTTTTATAGGATTTTATTAAAGGGAATAGACTGAGAAATTAATTAGAAATAGGACAAAAGTTCTGTTGTGTTTGACTGCAGCTTAGTTTCAGTAAAATCGGCTTAAAACCAAACCAGGTCTGTTCTGCTTCATGTTCACAAATCAAATTATTACTATAGACTTTCTCTTTTGTGTTTTATTTTATTCTTTTGTATTTTTACTGTTATTCTTATGCTCCATTTTCATCCTTTTATCTGGTGCTTCCTTCTTGTTTTGACTCGATTCAATTTAGTTTGAGGAGGAGTTTGATTTTTGCTTTTATTTGATCGTTAAAGCGCTTTTAAAACTGTTAAAAAGTACAACGCAAATAAAGTTGTTCATTGATATTAGTGCTATCAGTGCTATCAAAAGGTGTTATTGGAAATTCGGTGTCGCTCGTTCCAAACCCGTTCACCGCCGGCTTGAACGCTTTCACGCACAATCACTCCTGCTGTTGTTGCTAAGCAACGCAAAACGCACACAAGTGTTTGTTTACACTGATCGGCTGTTAAAGATGGCACCAACTATAGAAGAATAATTAGTTTATGTTCTTAATATCTTTATTTTTAGCCGACCACAACACCCTGACTGTCACTGACACTCTGCTGCCTGTTACAGTCCTGTCTGCTTCAGGGACCCGTCTCCTGCTGGGAAAACTGAGCTTCAACACTTTACCGCCAACACGTGATTTAGTGTTAACAAGTCGAGTTCATCTCATGTATTTGAGTGAGTTCAGGTTGGGGAAGAGGTGTGTTAGCAGTTTGAGTCGTAGAGACACTGAACTGCCTGAGATCATGGAAATAAAACGTGAATTCTCCAGAGAACATGAGGAAGATGTACGAGAGAGAGAGAGAGAGAGAGAGAGAGAGAGAGAGAGAGAGAGAGAGAGAGAGAGAGAGAGAGAAATGAAAGATGAGGGAAAAAAAGGAGAATTGAAAATAGGACTGAAGAGGAGAAAAAGAGGGATAAAAGAACAGCAAGAGAACGAGAAGACAGGAAAGAGAGGAGAGAGAGATGGGATTTAGAGGAGGGAATGTAACAGAGGAGGAGGAGGAGGAGGAGGAGGAGAAAACATGGAACAACCATCCCTCCTCCTGCAACTTTCATCATCACTCCATCAATTAAACATTACAGAATATTACACTGGAGAGGAGGAGAGGAAAAGAGAGGAGAGGAGGAGAAGAAGAAAGATGGGAGAGCAGATAAGGGATAGACGGAAGGAGGTGGTAAAAGGAGCGGGGAGAGGAGAGGAGGAGAAGAAGAAAGGAGATGGGAGAGGAGTTAGGGGGAAATGGAAGAAGGTGAGGAGAGGAGAGGAAGAGAGGAGAGGAGAGGAGAGGAGAGAAGGAGATGGGAGAGCAGATAAGGGATAGACGGAAGGAGGTGGTAAAAGGAGCGGGGAGAGGAGAGGAGGAGAGTGGAGAGGAGGAGAGGAGAGAAGGAGATGGGAGAGGAGTTAGGGGGAAAATGGAAGAAGGAGAAGAGAGGAGAGGAGAGAAGGAGAAAGATGGGAGAGCAGATAAGGGTTAGACGGAAGGAGGTGGTAAAAGGAGCGGGGAGAGGAGAGGAGGAGAAGAAGAAAGGAGATGGGAGAGGAGTTAGGGGGAAATGGAAGAAGGAGAGGAAGAGAGGAGAGGAGAGGAGGAGATGGGACAGGAAGTCTCCCTGCCTCGTGTCTCACACTCCAACATTTCATTAACTGACAGACAGAAAAACTCAGTCTGTTATTAGGAGAAAAGTCTTGCTGTACGTTTGTATCTAAATGTCACAAATACAGGAGAAAATGTGAATATTGAGAATGATATAGTGAATTTTGTCTCACTGTAAAAACTCATAGTGCAATTTAGTGAAATCAACTCATCTTTATCCATTAACACAGTGTATATAGATGTGTTTGTCAATGTCAACTTAAAAGTGCTAGTTATGAGCTTCATGACTTAAAATCATGAGTTGAAAGAACAGCTTATAAAACATTCACTAAACTCAACACTGTTAGTTTATCAGCAGACTTCCCAGCATGCATTGCATTCGGTTTAACTCTCCAGAAACTCTTCCTTCTTCTGGTTTGAATGAAGTTACAGGATAGAGACTTGTTATGTATGTTTGGTGAATCATAGGTCAATTTCTGATTAAAAAAACAAAAAAAAAAACATGATAAAATCTACTATCTATCTTATCTATGTATCTGGGAATTCACAATCAAGTAAGTTTCTCTCTGATGCACATGGAAGTACAATCCACTACAAGTACGTGTATTGCAGCTGCATACTACATGCTGAGCTGTGTATTAATCACGTGATACAAGAGGAACTCGAACTTAAACCTATAAACCTTGTGAAAAAATAAATAACACTGGATTTCACTTCATCAATTAATGCATTCAGCTTGGAAACACGAATCAGCATGACTAGACATCTGTTGATTGAACTTATTGTCTTAAGTTCACTCAGGAAGACACACGAAGGAGGAGAGGAGGAGGATGGAAAGGGTGGGAGGAGAGGAGAGGAGAGAGGAGGGGGAATGAGGAGAAGAAGAAAGGGAGAAGAGGAGGCAGGAAAGGGAGTGGAGAGGAGAGAAGGATGGAAAGGAGAGGAAGGGAGCGGATGAAGGAGAGGAGCTAGGGGAAAGATGGAAGGAGCAGAGGAGGCAGGAAAAGGAGTGGAAAGGAGAGAGGAGAAGAGAGCAATGGAGGTGGAGAGAAGAGGAGGGACAGAAAAAAGAGAAGGGGAGATGAGAGAGGGAGAAACGGAAGGCAAGGAGAGGAGAGAAGGAAAGGAGAGGAGATAGAGGAGAAAGAGGAAAGAGGATACAGATAGAAAAGTAAAACAGTGAAAACAAGATTTGAAGTGAAGTTTTCTTTCTTGAATTTGAAGAAATGAAACTGCAGAAGTTCAGTAACAGAAACTGAAGCTGTGATCCAACCTCCAGAGTGGAAAAGTTGACTTTGTTGTGAGAGAGACGGAGGGATAACAGAGGTGAAGAGAGAGGAAAGGATAGAGAGAAAGGGGAGGAGGGAGAGAGAGAGAGAGAGAGAGAGAGAGAGAGAGAGCTCTATATTTAGACTGTAAAACCTGTGAAGAGAAATAGAATCCATTAGCAGGTTACTGATCAGTGTGTGTGTGTGTGTGTGTGTGTGTGTTAGTGGAGTGGTTTGTCGATTACTGCATATATGTGAGTGCATTTGTTTGTATTTGTGTACTGGTGTGTGTGAGTGTGTTACTGTGTGTTATGGTGCAGTGGTGTGTGTGTGTGTGTGTGTGTGTGTGTGTGTCAGCAGGGTAGTTTCTCCTTGCAGCCCAGGCTGCTGTGTGTTGCTGTACAGCAGGATGTGAATATCATATGTTACATATTTATATTGTTTATTATAAATATTGATGATTATGACTTATAATTTCAGATTTGACAATAGTTAATAGTAGCAGTGGAGAGACAGCAGTGTTCAGTTTCATGTCTTTATGTTGTTGTTTATTGTTTGTTGTTTCCAGTCAGACAGAAACTCTCTCATCACAACATGACTGTCTGAAGGGAACAGAGAGAAGACAGAGGGGGGGGGGGGGGGGGGGGGAGAAAGAGAGATAAATGGAGAGATAAATGGAGAGATAGAAAGGCATGAAAAGATGGATGGGTAGATGGAGAGAAAAACCGAAATAAATAGACAAACGAGATAAACAGCAGAGATAAAGAGACGGACGGAGAGAGGTGGGGAGAGAGATGATGGATGGATAAACGAATCAAAAGACAGGAACAGATATATAGATAAATGGATTGATAAAAGGCGAGATGGAGAGATGATAGGGAGAGGAGTGAACAGAGAGAGAGATCTGTGGGTTACAGAGTTCACTCCATGTATATTTAACTCTGACTGAATAGAACATAAATATGAATATGGCGGCTTTACATCCCGAGCATTCTGTCTATTTATACACATTCATGTATTTCTATATATAAATGTAGTTATTAATAAAAAGGAGAAGTGTAGCTGGTATCAATATTTCAGAATCTGAAGAGTGTTTTGGCTGAAAATGATACAGACGCCTCTGTTACTGTCTGTCTCTCCCACTGGTAATATAATAACTGACAGATGATGTAATAACTTGTCAAAATGGGACAAAATGTCCCTTTAAATGGGATGGAAAAGTAATGGAAAAAGTGATGTATGGATGATCGATCCCAGCTGCAGTTCGTTTACTTTGGTCTGAACCAGAGAGGGAAAGCTGACTTTGTTGTATTTCTGTCTTTGGTTCATTTAGGTTCAAACTGACCAATCACAAGCCAACCAGGGCTCGTAAACAAGTCACATGACTCACAAGCAGCTTGTTTATTGGACAGAGTTTTGATTAGAGACTAGACTTCCTGTAACTTCATCTAACATGATGGACTTGTCTGTCTCTTCTTCTGTGGTGTTCACACCAGTTCAGAACACATGAAGAAGAAACAGCTGAATATGAGCATCAGTCCAGACTTCATTTTGTTCTGCTAGGCTTTCCGTCTCCTTCTACCCATAATCCCTTGTGTTTCGGGGCGGTTTCCTGTAGTCGGAGTGTCAGTTCTCTTGTTAGAGGACTGAGACTCTCGCTGCTGTTATTTGGTGCCACCAGAGGTCAAAGGTCATCGTTCACCTGGACAAACCAACTGAACTAAAGAAGATCTGAACATGCTGGGTGTTGAACGCAGCCTAAGTTAAATTATCTATTAAGACAATGAAAACACAACTGGAGGTTTCATCACATTGTTTTAGAAGAGAAAATATATTAGTATTTGTCTCTTTCTTCCACATATTTCATCCTTAAAAAAACCCCCATATAATTCTGCCTCTCTCTCTCTGTTTCTCTCTTGGTTTCTCTGTTTCTTTCTTCATCTCCGTTTTCCTTCTGAAGGATTCAAAACGGATTTAAATGCTACAGACACTATCTCAGACATCACAGTGTTTTTTTAGAAGTCAGCTCATAACAGTCTAGATGTAGACAGCAGACTATAAATATAAGTCGAGATGGAACCAGAGAGCTTCATCATTTCCTCTCTGTTTGCATTCAGCAGCAGGAACAGAAAGCAGCGGGGGGTCTGGGCGGAGGGACGGGTCTAAATCCTGCGTCTGATGTTGAATTTTCCCTCTTAATGATCTCATCAGTCTGTCCGGATAACGAGCCGCTCGTCCTGCCGTCCTTCCACTGGTCTCCGCTCTCTCTGTTCTGTTTGGGATAATTATATTTGTTCGTCTCTGGATTTAAAGGAGCGCCGGTGCCGTCGTTCAGTTTTATCTTCCTCATAATGGCGGGGGATGATGCGTTACGTGTTAACGGTGCCGTGGCTGTCGGAGCATATTAATCCACTTCCACACAGACAGGATGTGTGCGCTTTTAGATTTGTAGTTTATCTTCGGCGTCTGTCTTCACAAGTCGACAAATAAATTGCTTGCTGTGTCGCTGCTGGCTGAAATATCTCTAAATGCTGATCAGTGATGCAGAGATAAAACAGAAGTATTATAAATACATGTTATGGATCTAGTTGTTTCTGTGGTTCCCACTCTGCTGTCCGGTCCAGCTGAGGCTTTCTTCCTCATCTTGATTGCTGTTTTGTTTGTTTCTTAGTTTTTTGCTGATTGCAGATTGCTAATTACACACAGTGTCTTCCTCCTGTGATGTTAATCTATGCCTTGCTTTCTTGCTTTGGCACATTTCCCTTCCCCAACTGAATTAAAACAAAGTTTAGTAAAAGTGAAGCAGCCAGTTTAAAGGTTCAACATTTATCATTATTAAATGTCCCATATTCTACTCTCCAGAGTTTTATTTTGTGTCTTTCTGTCCATTCAAAGCTGTGTGTGTGGTGTCATGAACCAAAAACACTCTCAATCCATTTCTCCACGTTCATTTTCCAGCATCTCTCTGAGCCTTACCAAGAACAGGCCGTTTCTGTCGCCGTGTCTTTAAGGCTCATTAATATTAACGACCCCTCCGTTCCGATCGGCTAACCGTTTCGAGAGTGAAACGTGAGACGCCGCGGCCCGGCGGCTACAGGTAGGGAAAACTCTCCGGTAATAAACGATGACGACCGCTCGACCGCTTTGAAAAAAACACTTTGTTAGTCTATTATTTCTTACAGAAATGATAATGAGCGAACCTTTGTGACGCCGCAAAGTTACGGAAGTCCAAACGGCTCGTTTAGAGGCTCGCTTTTCTAATATGGATTGTGTGGATTTAGTTTTGATACTTTCACCATGTTTAGATACACATCCAACTCCTTTATCATCACAGAGGAGAGGGAGTCCTGCTTTACACCATGTGGAGCTTTAATATCAATCTATCATTAAAAATGAATGTTGCTCTCTTGGTCTAATGACTGTAAGCCAGTGAGTCCATGTTGGAAATGATTGTTCTCCTCTATCTCGCTCCATTAGTATTGTTAGTTCTAGTGTTTAACTACATTTCCCAACCTCTTCCTGTTTTGTGCCGTAAAGCGATCCAGCAGATTTCCCTCCAGATCCACCAGGTGGAGAAACTATGGAGGATGTTTACTGTCATTATAAACTTTTCACCTCAAAAGGAATACACTGACTTTGTAGCAAATAAACTCTCTGATCCAATTACTGTTGTGAAATGAAAACAGTGCTCACAGTTTTCCTCACTGTTTTCAGCATTGATTAACCTCTCTGTGATATAATCAATAAATCATTAGGACATTCATTTAGAGACATCAGTATAATGACAGGAAACATCCTCCATAGTTTCTCCTGCTGGTGGATCTGGAGGGAAATCTGCTGGATCGCTTTACGGCACAAAACAGGAAGTGTTTTTACTTTACTCCAGTTCTGTTCAGTTATGGGAAATGTGGTCTTCAAAACACTAAATGGTACATGTAGCACCTTTAAAAGAATTGCTGATGTGAGTTACACACACACACACACACACACACACACACACACACACACACAAACACACACACACAAACATAATGTGTGAGATATTTTCCCATCTTCTCTCTCTCTCTCTCTCTCTCCCTCCTCTCTCTCTCTCTCTCCCTCCTCTCTCTCTCTCTCTCCCTCTCTCTCTCTCTCTCTCTCTCTCCTCTCTCTCTCTCTCTCCCTCTCTCTCCTTTCTCTCTCTCTCTCCCTCTCTCTCTCTCTCTCTCTCTCTCTCCCCTATTTCTCTCCCTCCCTCTCCTCTCTCTCTCTCTCTCCCTCTCTCTCCCCTATTTCTCTCCCTCTCCTCTCTCTCTCTCTCTCTCTCTCTCCTCTCTCGCTCTCTCTCTCTCTCCCTCCTCTCTCTCCCTCTCTCTCTCTCTCTCTCTCTCTCTCTCTCTCTCTCTCTCTCCATACAGTTTAATTGTCCTTCCTGCTCTCCTCTCTAAACTAATTACCATTGGCTGCCTGTCCCTCTATTAGATTGTGATTGGCCGGCTCGCCTATTAGAGGCGGGAGATAAGGATCGGCCGGCTCGCTCGATTGGCTGACTCGGCACTAATGGACTCCTATCTGCTCCAATCAGGAACAAGCGCCAGACAACAGGCTTCTCTCTCTCTGTCTGGATTTATTTTGTTTTCTGTTTTTCCTCTTTTCTCAATTGTCTGTTTTTCTTTCTTTCTTTTTCTTTCTTCCACTCACACTCTCACAAATCTCTCCCCTCTCTATCTCTCTCACTATCTTCTGTCTCCATCACTCTCTCTCTCTCTCTCCCTTCTCTCTCTACCTATCTCTCTTAATGTCTCTCGCCCTCTCTCGCCATCTCTTCTGTCTCTCTTTCCATCACACTCTCGTCTCTCTTGTTTCATTCTCCATCTCTCTCTCCATTTCTCCTCTACCTCTCCCTCTCTCTCTCTCTCTCTCCCTTCTCTCTCTACCTATCTCTCTTAATGTCTCTCGCCCTCTCTCTCCATCTCTTTCTGTCTCTCTTTCCATCACACTCTCATCTCTCTTGTTCCATTCTCCATCTCTCTCCCCATTTCTCCTCTACCTCTCTCTCTCTCTGTCCCTCTCTCTCTCTCTCTCTCCCTCTCTCTCTCTGTCCCTCTCTCCCTCTCTCCCTCTCCCTCCCTCTCTCTTTGTTTTTCCTGATGCTCTGTACTCGCCCAGCGCAGGATGACATAATCCTGACCATGAAATATTTAGAGTACAGGGAGCGTCTCAGAATAACCGGGCTGACCTGGGAGCAGCTGAGCGGTGAAGTCAGCCTGGAGTTTTCCCGGGTCACGTGACGTCAAGTTCCTTTTTAAAACCTTTATTTATAATGAAGTGTGGCTCGAGCTCCGCCCTGCTGCACATTCACACTGGGAGCTGCAGGCTGGAGGTTAAATGCAGCTTTGTTGATTTTGTTCCTCTGAATACTGAGTCTGTTCCTCCTGCTGGCTAACACCGAGTCCAAACTGCTCGTCAAAATATCTCCAAAAAGCCGTCTGTGAAAACGATACGTAAACAGTATAGTGAGTAGTGAGTAGTGAGTAGTGAGTAGTGAGTAGTGAGTGTGACGTCACCCTCAGGTTTCTGAAGGGCCGTTTGAAGCCTAAAGATCGGGTTTACGGTCGCCGCCATGTTGACATTTTTTGGAGCCGAGGAGCCGAGGGTCGACACAGAGCCGCAGCGCCGCCTGCTATTGGCCCGCAATCGACCTGTCAATCACTCGGAAAACAACCCTGTTTTATAACCGTTATATCCCGTTAATTAATTATTTACAAAATCTCCATAAGGACACACATTAGAAGACGTGAAATTAGCTACTGAGGCAAAACCTCTTGTGGAAACGCTAGAGGAACCGCTGCCTGCCCGCCACTTCCTTGTTAGCTTCACAGTTCAGGTTGTCGTTCAGCTCCGTCTCATCGCTCGCTCTGACGTTTCGCCGCTGTAGACCCGCCTCCAAAGCGCTGCCATTGGCCGACCGAACCGTGTGCTCACTTCCTTTTCGGGGTTACCGCGGCACACTACACACATGGAAGTGCTAGCTACAAAAAGATCACTAAATGTGATCACTGATGGGGAGAGGTAGGCGACCCCTTGTGTACGTGGTTGCACTGACCCCAGGTCAGATAATTAGCGTAGATAACAATGCTCAGTGTCAACAATGAGAACGTAGTACAGGATATAAAGTCTGTCTATCCACAATAACAGCTAAACATCTGCATTATCATTAACAATATTATTAACAATTAGAATGAGATATTCACTCATTTTCATGCAGAAGTGATGAGGAAAAAAGGCACAAAAATGTTAAACCAAAAAAAAAGAAAAGAAAAAGGTTTAAGTGGTTTAGGGTGTGATGTCAGAGCCGGGTCTGGAGGCGGAGTTATGGCATCACATGAAAGAAACCATAATTATGACAACATAAAGTTGTAAATCGGTCAGATTTGATCGTAAAAAAACAGCAGGAGGATTCA
>NC_136010.1:2063842-2115763 GCF_048128805.1 Centroberyx gerrardi
ATTTTTGTCATTTTAACAAAATATTTCAACATTCATAAGTACAGGAAAGTAATAGAACAGGAAAAATATTTTATAATACAGTGAGTATTGATAATGTAGGCTATATAAAAATCTACTTTTGAAACACAGTATATACAGAAATATATACATGTCATGTACATATTTGAATGTATTTATGCTACATTTGCATGCATACATTTTCTGACGTGTATTATTTTTTCATTTGTAAATGTGCACAATCATAAATAATGTTTTCCATTTTTTTTTTTACAGTAAATTTAATTTACTGTAATATGCATATGTGATCTAACATGGGAAAAAAGGGAATTGTGGAAGAAAGTTTAGTTTTTTGTGTTTCTAATGGATTATTGATCTTGGTATTCAGAACTTTAAAATGGTATATTATATAATAGGGGTCAATAAATTAGTTTAATCTATCAACTATTAAATCAAAAAATTACGTTTTGATCATTTTCTCCTCTGAAGTTAAATTCTGGTTTGGTGGTGTGATGGTTAGATTCAGGCAACAAACAGAATCAAAGTACCACAGGACATTTATTCATTCTAATCAAGCAGCAACTTCTGCTGTGGACAGGAGGCAGCAGGGGTTTATGGGAAATGTAGTCTTCATTTTGAGAAACATTAAAGGTCTAAAAGCAGCAGCTTTAAAAGAAACCGACAGCAGACGAACCGTCAGCTGGACTTCACTGTAACCTTAATCATATACACTGCCTGTGTGTGTGTGTGCGTGTGTGTGTGTGTGTGTGTGTGTGTGTGTGTGTGTGTGTGTGTGTGTGATGTGCTGACGCTGCTGTTTCCTCTGTGTGTCCAACAGAAAGTCCGTTTGGCTCGGATCCGCATGGCAAAGAAAGGCACAACCAACGCCTTCCTCCAGTACAAAGAAGACGGAGGGCTGGGGGTGAGACACACACACACACACACACACACACTCTACACACACTCTCTACACACACTCTACACACACTCTACACACACTCTTTACACACACAGTCAATACTTTCTCACTATAAAAGGAGGAAGGGTGGATTACACTCCAGTTAACATGGACAGTGATGGAGAGAGAGAGAGACAGAGTGGTAGAAAAAAAATGGACAGATGGAGAAAGAGAGAGAAAGGGAGAGAGAAATGGATTGAGATGGAAAGAGATGGATTGGGAGAGAGAGGTAAAGAGAGAGAGAGAGATGGATTGGGAGAGAGAGGTAAAGAGAGAGAGAGAAAGAGAGAGAATAGGGACAATTGGGAAAGAAACAGAGACGTTCAGATAGAGAGACATAGATAGGTAGAGAGAGAGAGAGAGAGAGAGAGAGAGAGAGAGAGACAGAGAGAGAGTGGTAGAAAAAAATGGACGGATGGAGAAAGAGAGAGAGAGGGAGAGAGAGGGACAGAGAAATGGATTGAGATGGAAAGAGATGGATTGGGAGAGAGAGGTAAAGAGAGAGAGAGAAAGAGAGAGAGTAGGGACAATTGGGAAACAGAGAGAGTTCAGATAGAGAGACATAGATAGGTAGAGAGAGAGAGAGAGAGAGAGAGAGAGAGACAGGAAGACAGACTGACAGAGAGAGACAGAGAAACAGACAGACAGAAAGACAGACAGACAGACAGACAGATAGATAGAGAGACATAGATAGGTAGAGAGAGAGAGAGAGAGAGAGAGAGAGAGAGAGAGAGAGAGAGACAGGAAGACAGACTGACAGGTTAGGGGAGACAGACAGACAGACAGTCAGACAGACAGACAGACAGACAGACAGACAGAGGGATGGAGAGAGAGATGAGGATCTGCTGGCTCAGCGGTTTGGAGCTGAACCAATCAGAAGTCCATCAGCTGCTTTTCCCAACAGCAACTTGGCAACGCAACACTGGAACCAGTTCAGCTCCATTACAGACAGAAGGCTCTCAGGTTGAGTTTTATTACACTTACTGATGAGAGAGAGAGAGAGAGAGAGAGAGAGGGAGAGAGAGAGAGAGAGGAAAAGAGAGAGAGAGAGAGAGACAGTGTGGAAGAGACAGATCCTCTTTAAAAGCATCACAGCTGAAGAGAATACAGAAAACATCAGCATGAGAGACAGGAATGATTACAAATCAGTTTGATCCTTTATGATTTTAACGATTTAATGATTTATTAGAGATCAATGGTTTACCGCTCCATTAGAAGTCAGTGGTTTAATGGTCCATTAAAAGTCAATGCAAACCATTGACTTTGACGTGCCATTACACATCAGTGTGTTCATTCTGCATCAGAAGTCAACACTCCTCTATATGTCAGTGGTTCACTGCTCCATTAGAATTCAATGGTTGGATGCTCCATTACACATCAGTGGGATAATGCTCCATTTGAAGTCAATGGTGTAATGCTCCACAATAATTGAATGGTACTGTTCCAAAAGTCAACAGTTTGATGTCCCACATTAAGGCAATGGTTTATTGGTCCATTTCAAGTCAATGGTTTACTATTCCATTAGAAGTCAGTGGTTTACCGCTCCACTAAAGGTCAACAGTGTGATGCTCTACAGTAAGTTGGTGATTTATTGCTCCATTAGAAGTCAATGGTTTACTGTTTCACTATAAGTCAAAGGTTTACTGCTCCATTTCAATTCAATAGTTTACTGCTCTATTAGAAGTCAAAGGTTTACTGCTTCATCAGAAGTCAATAGTGAGATACTCAATTAGAAGTCAATGATTTAATATTACAATTTACAATTTACATTAAATCATTCCAAATATTCCATTACAGGTCATTTAATGTTCCATTAGAAGTCAATGGTTTGAAAGTGTTAAAAATGTTTTACTGCTCCATTGGAAGTCAGTGGGACAAAGACGATTTAATGCTCGTTTGTTTCTGGGAAACCTCAGTAACATCACATTATCTGATAGATTGATATTTTCCTCTATGTGCGACTCGACACTCTTAGGTTGGGAACTCTTGGTCTCAGTGACCCCCCGCCCCCCCCCCCCCCCGCCCGGTTCTCCTCTGAAGCCTATACTTAGTTGCCATGGCAACCGTGATAATGTCCCCAGCTGTTGGTATTCTGGGATGGCTAATAACTGTGTTTATTGAGATGGAGATTGGTGGTGAGAGTGTTTTATCTGCAGGTTGAGTCATCGAAACTTCACATTTACAGGAAGAGTGGAGTCCAGATGATTTAGAGACGCTTCCATCCCAAAGTTATACTCAGATTATGTTTCGGTGAATTTTTTTGGGGCCTGTCTCGTCTTTTTGAAGTATGTTTTACAGTTAGATACACTAGCAGATACTATAGAAATCCTTAAAGAATAAGGTTTTTGATTTAATTCCTCTATATAATTCCTCTCTTCCTCCTGTAGCTCTTGGACCCACAGACAGTATTGTCTGTAGTTGTTGGACCCACATACAGTATTGTCTGTAGTTGTTGGACCCACATACAGTATTGTCTGTAGTTGTTGGACCCACAGACAGTACTGTCTGTGGGTCCAACAACTACAGGAGGAAGAGAGGAATTATATAAAATCACTGAACTTATCATTTAATGTATTTATCCTGCATCTATCTTGCATTATGGTAGTAGTCCTCCTTAATAATGAAATAAAACAAAACATGGAGACACTCTAATGTTCTGTTGTTTTCCCACTGCGTTCATTAGTGCCGCATTATTTTGATGCTTGTGTCTCCATGGAAACGGCGATTGTGTTGACTGTTCGGCAAACCAACAATAAACAGGATCTGGTTTTTACATATAGAATATACCGGTTCATATCGTTATATTCCAGCTAGCGTATTCCGCTTTTTCATATTGGGGATATGAGCTTATCCCGGTTACTGTAACCAGGATGTGGCGTTTACATGCGTCAGCTCATTAACATAATATTTGAATATAAACGGGAATATTAACATGCATGTAAATGCGTCGTTGTTTACATCTGTACATCACTTAACATCTGAAACATTTTTTTTTTCATTTCATCTTTCAGCTGAGAGACAATTCTGTGGGTTTTTTCAGTCAAAGGATGAAACGTCCGCTGGGTTTGAATTTTTTATCTGTAAATGGGTTTAAGCTTCAGGTGGATGGCACACACACACACACACACACACACACACACACACACGCACACACACACACACACACGCACACACACAGAGATATTGTTCTGTCTTAATCCCTCTTCAGTGCTGAACAGGAGAGAAGGATGAATGTTGGATGGATTTAAGGAATGAATAATGAGGATGAAGAAGTGGAGGAGGAGGAAGAGGAGTGAGGAAATGGAGAGAAATAGAGATGTGGCAGAGGATGATGGAGGAGAAAGTGGAGGAGGAGATGATTGGTGGAGGGAGGGCTGGAGGAGGTGAAGAGGAGGAAACAGTAAAAGAGAGAGTAAGAAGAGAAGCGGAGACGTGACATCGGACAGCAGAGGATACGGAAGTGAAGGATTAGAGGATGAGGAGGAGGATGAGTGAAAGAGGAAGGAGGGAGGGATGAAGAGGAGTAGCAGGGAGGCGTGGAGAAAGAGGGGATTAAGAGGAGGAGGAGAGACTGTGGAGACGTGAGGAGGCGAAGGAAGATGTGAGGAGGTGAAGGGAAGGAGGAGGAGAAGATGGTAGGAGGAGGAGGAGGAAGAAGGAGAGAGGAAGGAGGGAAGAATGGAGAAGAGGGAGGTAAGAAAGAGGACTGGCGAAGAGAAATTGAGAGAGAGAGGAGGAGGAGAAACAGGAGGAAACGTGGAGATGTGAAGAGGCAAAGAAAGATAGGAGGAGAAGAAGGGAAGGAAAGGATGAGTGGGAGGAAGATGAAGAGGAGGAGAAGGTAAAGAGGACAAAAGGGAGGAGAGGAAATGGAGAAGGAGGAGAAAGAAGAGGAAAGGCAATGATGAGGCTCAAGAAGGAGAGGAGATGAATAACGAGAGAATAACTATAAGGAGACAGGAAAGGAGGGAAGGAAAGGATGAGAGTAGAAGAAGAGGAGGAGGAGGAAGCCTGATGGAGAGATGGAGGAGCTGCTTCTACTGAAAGCATCTAATCTGAAACATGATATCAGAGAGAGAGGGATGGAGAGGAGGAAGAGGAGTAAAAAGAGAGAGAGAAATGGTGGGAACAGAGAGAGAGAGAGAAAGAGAGAGGGAGAGAGAGGCGAGGGGGATTAGATTCAGACAGAAAGGGGGTAAAGGGAAAGAAAAAGGAAAGAAGAGACAAATGGATGCAGAGGAGCAAATAGGAGAGGAGAAATAGTAAGAGAAGAGGAGTAGAAAGGGATGGGGGAGATGGAGAGAAACAGAAATGAGGATAGAAGAAGAAGAAGAGAGAGGAGAAGGAGGAAGAGAGAAGGGTAGAGGGAGATTAGATTGAGACAGAGTAAAGAGGGAGAGAAGGAGAGAGAGGTGGAGAGAGAGAAAGGAATGGAGAGGAGTCAAGTCTCAAGTCTTCTCTTCATGCATCAAGTGAAGTCTCAAGCAATTAAATTTGTGACTCGAGTCCAAGTCATGTGACTCGAGTCCAAGTCATGTGACTCGAGTCCAAGTCATGTGACTCGAGTCCAAGTCATGTGACTCGAGTCTCCTCTGCAAATTACAGATTGGTACTGATGCAGGACAGATGCAGCAGAAATACGTGAACAAGAACTTCTACAGTTTGACGAGTGTTTGATTTATCGGCGTTTTTTTCAGGATGAGCAAATGTCTCGAAAGAAATTACATTCTCCTGAAAAAAGTTACGTTGATCTGCCAGTGCAGTGAGTTCATTTGACTACAAATATCCTGAAGTAAGGCTGGGAAGTGCAGATAAAGTGAACACGCTTTTCATTTCTTGCGAGACAGATGCAGGATAAAACATGAACAAGAACTCCTGCACTGCAGTGAATGGCAAGCTTGGCTTTTAATTTGAACTTTCATCCGGACTCATCCGCCTGACTTCAGGATGTTTTCAGTTAGATAATCTCACTGCACTCGAAAAACTATTTTGCCATTTTCAATAAATTTCACTTGATTCATGTCAGTATGACTTCTTTCAAGAGATGATTAAGAAACAAGGAATTAAATCACTTGTTTGAAGACTATCTGATCTGCCAGTGCAGAGAGACCGAAAACATCCTGATGTAAGGTCGATAAGTTTAGACACAAGATAAAGTTACTTGCCAAATTTGTCATTTTTTGCAGTGCGCCACTGTACAGTAATACAGGAGAGAAGCAGCATGAATACATGAAGGACTTCTACATTGCTGACACTTAAAATAAATCCTGAATCCTGTTTGTCTTTCCTCTGATGTGAAATTATTTTGTGGCGGCACACTGCTGCAGCTTTATGAAAGAAAATAGATCTAGTTAATGTGTACAACTAATTTGCATGTTTCTTTCTCATTGTGTGTGTGTGTGTGTGTGTGTGTGTGTGTCCAGGACCGGGACAGTGGCAGCACAGCTCTGTGTCTGAAGAACAGATCGGCATTTGAACACCAACACCACCACCTACTGCACTGCCTGGAGAAGACAACTGTGAGTGCTGCTGCTGCTATTTACTGTCACACTGGCTGACCTTCCTGACTTCTCTCTGTCAAGGGACGAAGTAACAAATTACATTTACTCAAGTTACTGTAACTGAGTGGCTTTTCTGTTTACTTGCACTTTTTTGAGTACTTTTTAAAGTCGAAGTTTGTCCATCGGTGTCAGGAACCATCCACAGTGAACGCTCAGTCAGCAAAGAAGAGAAGAGGAATCTGGCTTTACTTTATTTTGTAATTATTTTGTCGTTTCTAAATTTTCCAAATAAAAGAGTTTGAACCTGTCCTCTCCTTTTAGAATCACATGGAAAAGATCACAGCTAACAACGTTCTCTGTTCTAAAGAGGAACTCAGGAACTTTTACTCTGAGGACATTTTAAATCAGACGCTTTTTACTTTTACTGAAGGAGATTTTTATACCAGAACTTTTACTTCTACGCAAGTAAAATATCAGCAAAGTAACAGTATTCAATTCAATTCAATAACTTTATTGTCCCAGATGGGAAATTTGTTGTGCAGCCAAATATAAAAAACACAAATCAAATACACATCTGTGCAGAAAACACAGCATGGACTACAAAGACCATAGAAAATGTGAACTGTGAATTTAGGAAATTTATAGCAGTTACAATAAAAGAGGATTTAGTCACATTTAGTTTTACTTACACTTCTACTTGAGTAGGACATTATAGTACTCTTTCCACCTCTGCTCTGTTATTCCCTCTCTCTCCTCTCCCTCCATTCGTAGAACCATGAGTTTACGGACGAGCTGACCTACAGCGAGGTGTGTATGACGGAGTCGGTCGGCTTCAGGACCAGCCGCAGCACCTCCCTGTCCAGCCAGCAGGGGGGGCAGAACAACTCCACCGGCTGCTGCCCCCGCCGGGCCAAGAGGAGAGCGGCCATGCGATTGGCTAATTCCACCGTGTCCGTCAGCAGGGGGAGTGTCCAGGAGCTGGACACGCTGCACGTCAAGACGACCAACATACCGCCGCAGACGTAAGAACACAGCTACTACAGAAGGATAAACATATCACTGAAGACGTAAAGATAAACTATTATCTAGATAAACACACTGCCGAAAACGTAAAGATAAACTGCTATAGATAAAAATACTGCCGAAGACGTACTACAGATAGATAAACATACTGCAGAAGACATAAAGATAAACTACTGTAGGTAAATTAACACACTGCTGAAGTTGTAAAGATTAACTACTACAGATAGATAAACATACTGCCCAAGATGAGATGTAAAGATAATCTAGATCAACATACTGCAGAAGATGTGAAGATAACCAACTGTAGATGGATAAACACATTACCCGAAGACGTAATGATAAACTAGTATAGATAGGTAAACATACTATTGAAAACATAAAGATACCGACGGGTAAACACTGCTGAAGACATAAAGATAAATAAGTATAGATAAACACATCACCGAAGGCATAAAGATAAACTACTATATATGGATAAACACACTGCCGAAGACACTGCTAAAGACATAAAGATAGCCTACTATAGATGGATAAACACACTGCCGAAGACGTAAAGATAAACTACAATAGACAGATAAACATACCATTGAAGACCTAAAGATAACTTGCTATAGATGCATAAATACATCACCAAAGATGTAAAGATAACCTACTATAGACGGATAAACACACTGCCTAAGACATAAAGATAACCTACTCTAGATAGATAAACATACCGTTGAAGACGTAAAGATATACTACAGATAGGTAAATGTACCGCTGAAGATGTAGAGATAACCTACTATAGACGGATAAAGTCACTGCCTAAGACATAAAGATAACCTACTCTAGATAGATAAACATACCGTTGAAGACGTAAAGATATACTACAGATAGGTAAATGTACTGCTGAAGACATAAAGATTGCCTATTATAGATAGAAATACTGCCGAAGACGTACTATAGATAGATAAAAATACTGCCCAAGATGAGATGTAAAGATAATCTAGATCAACATACTGCAGAAGATGTGAAGATAACCAACTGTAGATGGATAAACACATTACCCGAAGACGTAATGATAAACTAGTATAGATAGGTAAACTATTGAAGACATAAAGATAAATAAGTATAGATAAACACATCACCGAAGGCATAAAGATAACCTACCGACGGATAAACACACTGCCGAAGACACTGCTGAAGACATAAAGATAGCCTACTATAGATGGATAAACACACTGCCGAAGACGTAAAGATAAACTACAACAGACAGATAAACATACCGCTGAAGACCTAAAGATAACCTGCTATAGATGCATAAATACATCACCAAAGATGTAAAGATAAACTAGTATAGATAGGTAAACATACTGCCAAAGACATAAAGATATACTACAGATAGGTAAATGTACCGCTGAAGATGTAGAGATAACCTACTATAGACGGATAAAGTCACTGCCTAAGACATAAAGATAACCTACTCTAGATAGATAAACATACCGTTGAAGACGTAAAGATATACTACAGATAGGTAAATGTACTGCTGAAGACATAAAGATAACCTGCTATAGATGCATAAATACATCACCAAAGATGTAAAGATAAACTAGTATAGATAGGTAAACATACCGCGTACCATATGTGTGTGTGTCTGCTTCCATTTGTCTCTCTCTCTCTCTCCCAGTCGTTCCAGTCTGAACGCCCGGGCGGACGACCTTAAGCTGAACTGCGGAGAGCGAGATTTCACCGCCGCCATCATCAGCATCCCCACTCCGCCCGCCAACACCCCCGACGAGAGCCTCCCCCCGTCGCCCGCCATCCCCGGCATCCTGCGGAACACCCGGGCCACCGCCTACACCCACGACACCGTCAAAATCTCCTCCTTATAACCTCCGACCCCGCCCGCGACCACCTAGCCCCCCCCCCCCCCCCCCCCCGCCCCAAGCCACCTACCCTGACGCTCCACCCCCCCCCCCCCCTTCCCATGAATTCTTAACTTCAATTTCCCTTTTACCCTTGATCCCGAACCCGGGGCGCTGCTAACTAAGAATTCGGGGAAAACACAGGACAGACGGATACGTAAGTACCGCTAGTTGCTTTCAATTCCTCCCGCCATTTTGTGGCTCTGTTGGATTAAATTGGATGCTTACCACACGGGAGGTAAAATGGACGACGCAAAATGGCTGACACAAAATAGACGTCAGAATTGGACGCCACAAAATGGATGCTCATTTGAGCTGGGAAATAAAGCAAAACCGGAGGCCAGGACTTTGAAAATAAAACCCTGTTGTTCATCCTAAGACTTTTTGGGGATCCTGCTGAATAATCACGCCCCCCCCCACACACTTTCCACCCCAACACGCACTTGACCCCTGCACAGTTCTGACCTTTTGACCCCATCGCACAAACCCCAGGGAGGGGTCTAATGGACAGACAGAGATGGAACAGATGCAATAGTATCAGGACAAAATGTCCAACGGATGAAGGACGGCACCCTGTGACATTCAGCACCCTGCAACCAGCCTACGGGTCGGTTTCATTTGTGTCATTTTGCGTCCCCACTGAACATAATGCTTTACAGGAGGGGTGCGAAATGGGCGCAGAGGACACTATGACAAGTGGACTCAAGGGATCTTGGGACTAAGTAAGGCTTCAATCCGATCTAGACCTCATGTGGATGGACTGAGCAGTCTGGTTTGGAAAGACGAGTTAACATGTCGGTCTGACAGAGGAGTGAACCTGAGGGCCTGCAGACTGTCGGAGGGTCAGCTGGACTCAGCTGGTTCAGCTCCAGCTCAATCTGTGTTCGGACAACACTACTGACTGCCAAACTAAATATAGGGCAAGGATGAGAGACTTATAAGACCGGACAGAGACCGATCTTAAGACAACCAAGCAGTCAGGCTTCAGCCGAGCCTTCAGAAGCCAGCGATGCCTTCCTGGAGCTCAGCCATTTGATTATTATGGATGCTGGGTTGTTATAGGACACAGCTGACATTAAGCAGGTCAGCACCAGGCCATATTACCAGATATAATCATGCAGCAGAGAATGAGGCATACAGATTTGTTTTTTGTCTTTATTTAAACCAGGAAGGAAGGGTCCTTCAGGACCATTTCTTCTCTACAGCGACTGCCTGGATCCTCACACACGACTTCCAGTGAACCCTGTGTGGTTCTGTTGTATTAATTGTTGGACACCTGCTGCTTAAAATGCAAAGGTTGTGGGTTTAAATCCCGCCGATTGGGATAAGAACTTCTGAAAAGGACGGATCTGAAGCCGACTGGAGTCTGGAGAATAATGCTGAGTTGAGGTTGGATAATCTCTCCACTAGTCTAATTTCTGTGGCTGAAGGCACTTGATGTCACATTTTTGTCAGTGTTGAGTGAATCATATATGAAACTCTTGGGTTGTGGGTTCAATTCCGGACATTTGAACAACTACAGCTGTTTCTTCAAGGGCTTGCTGTCAGTGTGCTCTGAAAGACTGTATGAAAGGACTGTTTAGAACGAGAAAGAAAGAGACGGAGGATTGAAATGATGCTGCAGACACACAGGAATCGAACACAAACTGAGCTGAACTGAGCTGAGCTGAGCTGAGCTGAGCCTGGGTGCCGTTCACACAGGGATTTTCCACACCAAACAACTCCAATGAGCTGATCTTAACTTATAGGATCTGAACTGAGCTAAACATAAACTGAGCTGGTCTAAGCAAAACTGGTCTGACCTGGTTTTGTATCCACTTGGAGAGCGGATCCCAGCCCAGAATAGAACAAAGCAGAACAGAGTGGGATAAAATGGACTAATGACAGAAAAGGGTCAAAATGGGAAATCTGGACTGGATTTGTCTGGTCTGGTATCTACTGGTCTAGTCTGTTTTGGTATCTACTGGTCTAGTCTAGTCTGGCATCTTCTGGTCTGGTCTGGCATCTACTGGACTAGTCTGATATCTACTGTCTGTCTGGTTTGGTATCTACTAGTCTGATCTGGAATCTACTGGTCTGGTCTGGTATCTACTAGTATGATCTGGTATCTACTGGTCTGGTCTGATATTTACTACTCTGGTCTGGTATTTACTAGTTTGGTCTGATTTCTGCCGGGCTAGTCTGATATCTACTCTCTGGTCTGGTTTGGTATCTACTGGTCAGGTCTAGTATTTACTATTCTGGTCTGGTATCTACTAGTCCGGTCTGGATATAGCTCAGTGGAATGCTGTCAAAGTGTATGTCAGTACAATAACGCCCAGAGGGGAATCGAAAGCCTTTTACTTTTCAAAATATGCAACATTACAACAAGCAGGAAAATAGCATCAACAAATGAACAGAAATAACAATAATAATAATGTGTGTGTTTAAAACTACAGTAATTATTGCAGGGAACAAATGTAAAGCAACTAAGAAATTAATTTGTTATGTAATCTTTTCAGTGAGAGAGAGAGCATAACAGGTATTCTGCAATAGATTTAAATGCAAAGGGAACAGCCTCCCAAAAGCTCTTTAGCATTAAAGTCATCTTTGTCCCGATGACGTACACTCTGGAAACGGATGTCACTTTCAACACGTACTTGAAAACGCATCTTGTGTTACCTTTTCATGTTTAAACGTGGATTAATAGCAGGTAACAGATGTTGACATGTTTAAATTTTACTTATATGTAGTCATTTAGCTGACACTCTCATCTTAATCACTGCAACAGTAGAATAAGCTTCAATTCCTAGATCATCATCAAGACAGGTAACCAGTAGTCAAGAGTGCAACGGCTAAAGCTGTAATGCCCTGACAAAAGATGAAACATCTTCCTGTGATCCTAGAATGATCATGCATGTCATTTATCACTTACATCTCCACAGGATCTGAAGTAACTATTCCTTTTGCTGAATTTTAGTGGAAAGTGGGTGAGTATATAACATACAGCATAACATAACATACAGGTATGGAACACCAACTTTCTAACACGTTCTTTTGAATAGTAACTTAAAGGAATACACCAAGTTTCTGGGAGATTGTCCCATTGGTCAACGTAGCTGTTACGTGATGAGAACATAGATACCAAAATTATCCACGTGTCCCTGGCACTTTGTTGGCTCCGGTGCTCCATGCTAACACTTTAGCATACAGTATGTTGAGTGATAGTATAGGCTCCATGCTAACACTTTAGCATACAGTATGTAGAGTGATAGTAGGCTCCATGCTAACACTTTAGCATACAGTATGTTGAGTGATAGTATAGGCTCCATGCTAACACTTTAGCATACAGTATGTAGAGTGATAGTAGGCTCCATGCTAACACTTTAGCATACAGTATGTGGAGTGATAGTAGGCTCCATGCTAACACTTTAGCATACAGTATGTTGAGTGATAGTATAGGCCCCATGCTAACACTTTAGCATACAGTATGTTGAGTGATAGTAGGCTCCATGCTAACACTTTAGCATACAGTATGTTGAGTGATAGTATAGGCTCCATGCTAACACTTTAGCATACAGTATGTTGAGTGATAGTAGGCTCCATGCTAACACTTTAGCATACAGTATGTTGAGTGATAGTATAGGCCCCATGCTAACACTTTAGCATACGGTATGTTGAGTGATAGTAGGCTCCATGCTAACACTTTAGCATACAGTATGTGGAGTATCACTCCACATACTGTATGCTAAAGTTATCTTAAAGTGATTAGATGAGAACTTGTAGAAGCTCTAAAGCTAAATTGTAGGTAAATATCAATGATATGTGGCTAAGTATGGAAGTTTTATATAGGAGATTAGTCAAATTTAAATGAAACACGATAACAAAAATCATATAAATATAAAATATCAGGGACTACTTTCGCTTTTTCCATAGAAAGTGAAGGTGGTGGGTGATGGGAGACTGTGCAGCTAAAAATCACTACAGCATATAAATACCTGGTTGCTTACCAAACTAAATCTGGCTACATCAGCTATATTTATTTAATGGTATTTCATTATTAAAAATTAAGAATTTACAGCCATATAATAGAAACCAATAACAACCTTATTACTAAAAGGTCAGTTTTCTTACTTTGGATAATGCTTGTCACCTGCTACCAGTCAACATAGTGTATGCTAAAGTGTTAGCAGGCCAGAGCCAATGATCTACAGGGAAAACATGGATGATTTTGGTATCTATGTCCAGCAATGTCGGAAATTGTGACTTCCTATTAGAAAAAGTGGAACAGCCGACGCTTCAAGTCATAATTCCAAGTAAGAAACTCAGGCTAGATTTCTCAACCCCAAGGTTTCCGACATGCAGTTATCTGACATGTCAACATAGCGTCAACCCCTGTAAACATTACAGAGCATTACTTTTAACACATTAATAATCCTCAAAATACACTTAAGTTTGATTTCCAGCATCAAATGACCTTAAATCCATCAAAACACCTGCGTGGTTTATAAACACATACATTTGAATTGTAAAGTTGCACGTTTTATGCTAGCTAGCTAGCTAACATTGCTAAGTATCATTGACATAACATTAGCTTTTGCATAGGAAACAGTATTTTATGTTGGGCAAATCTCGCTGGCGTCCATGTTTCTCCCAAAAACTTTAACATTAGGTGTCAAAAACTTCACTCTTTAAAAACTGTGCTGTTTTCAACATGTTGAAAGAACGATGAACGATGTGTGTTGTCCCAAACACAGATGTGTTGACAATGATGCGTCCCTTTAAAGAGTGTTTATTCAGCTGTGATGAAAAAACACATCCTTTTTAAGAGTGTACGCCATCAGCAAATATGACTTTAGCGCTAAGATTTCGGCGAACCGTCCCCTGACCATTCAGAGGCGAGCGTGAGTGAGTAACAGACAGAGACAGACGTACATACTGTAACATATTTTGTATCATAAACTTTCACCTGCATCTTCCAATCAAATCCTCAACCAAAAAAAAAGAAGAAAGTCAGATATCTGACTGCGTTCCTCCGTGCATGAGCCTCGTACAGTAGAATTAGCGCTACTGATCGTAGGAATTTATCAACCATATCAGAGAAAAACTAGAAAAAAAACACACAACACGAAAAAAAATCTCATCATCCGTTCTTTTGCATGACGACTTTTATTCTTTCTCTCCTACCAGTCGTTGGTTTGTTTTGCTGACCTCATCCCCCCCCCGTCCCAAAATCAACGTTTTCAAGACGAGTGTTTGCACCACCAAGTGTACGTTAGGTTACAAAGAGAAAAAAAAAAGATTATATAAATGAATTATGGATTTCAAAATTGAAAAAAAAAAAAAAAAGTAAATAAAAATCATTCAGGCATGTTCCTCGCCAGAATGCAAAGCGGGCGTGTGTGTGTTTGCGGGTGAATGCGTGTGTGTGAGTGTGTGTATGTGTGTGTGTGGTGATATGTTGGGCGGTCACAAATATGCATGGATACCGTTATAGGTATTTTATCTGTTTTCTCCTGCAGAGAGAAGGTAGAGGAGTAGAGGGCAGACTGGGATTTCTGTCGAACATGAAGCAGATCACTGAAGGATATTAACTGTATTTAACACTTCTGTCATTTTCTCCTAATGTTAATTATTTACTTCCTTCTCTAGCAGCGGCTCCCAGCCGGGGCTGCAGTGCCACATTTCCATTAATTTAACGATAAATTTGTTGACAAAACTGCTATAAAAATAGATTATTATTATTCTTATTATTAAACATTTAAAAGTAATTCAAAAATGATCCACACTTATTATTATTATAGTAGACAATTTGGTCCAAATGGCATAACACAATGCTGGCCAGTACAACGCTAGAACATATTAAGTGAATATATGAAGGAAAACATTATATTTTCATAATTTTTCATTTATACATTTTGCTTAATATCTTCCAAGTTGTAATTGTCAGTTGTGTTGTGTTGAGGACTTTTCATACTGCTGTCCTGTTGTCTGCTGCTGCAACAGCCCAGTTTCCACAAGGATCACTGAAGTGGCATATTTTTTGTTTCCGATATTAGAGGGATTCATGCCCATCTGTATTATAATGTGGTGTCAAATGATCCTGTCACTGCAAAGCTTTTATTTCTTCAGTTGTTCTCATGTGGTTGTGAAGGCCTTGATAAACAGGGAATATTTGAAGAGTTTTGTTCCAAATTGAGAAAAACCGCACCCCATCTGAAAAAAGTGACGCCTATTCTGACAAAATGACTGCTGACATGAACGTAAAACCATTTTGGAAAAACAAAACACAAAAGGTATTCATGTTAAATGCTTGGAAAAAAGATTTAAAGTATTAACTCTGACATTATAATTTTGTTTACGACTTTTGCCAACATTGCTGTGAACGAAATGCATCTCTATTTTTTATTTTCTTTTAAGTATAAGTAAGAATATTTTATAAAAATGGATCCAGAGCATTTTGGAATGAAGCTATTTATTGTCAAATGTTATGGTTGTATAATAGGGATGGGGATTGGCAAATGGAAACAAATCAGTGTGAATAGTACAGGCTCTAACAAAGGGAAGTATGTTAAGAAACTGTTGGCCATACTTGTGACCCTACATGAAAAAAGCCACATTTTGGGATTTATTTATTTTTTTCAGAGCTTCAAAATTGTATTGTACACGATAAGGGTAAAAAAAATATTAAAATTGTCCATTAAATTGCCCATTTCACAGTGAAACGAAATTGCCTGTATATCAAAGCCTCAGTGAGAGACTCAACTGTCAAACAGCTGTTTTAACTTTAAATTTCTCATTGAACAAGCAGCTCTTCATCTGAAGTGGTGTTTATCTACCAGAGAGCAGGGCGACCTGCTGGTTAGTGAGACTGTCCTGTAATTGGAAGGTCACAAGTTCAACCCCTGCTACTCGTCGTTCAAATGAATTCAAGAAATACCCTACTAACCAAACATTTATTTGAAAAACTTCAGAAAGCACATCGTTTTCATCCTGAGACTATGACTCATGACTATGTAATGGGACTTTTGTATGATAAACACCACTTCAGATGCATCAGAGTGTAACTGTTGCTATCCCATTCCCAGTGAACTGATAGTTGGCAATAGTAATGTTCGGTCTCCAAGAAAGAGGAGGAGACAAGAGGAGTGGACAGTGATGGAGATGAAGGGAGCAGAGAAGGAGAGAGGACAAGAGGAGAGGAGAAAACAGCATTAAAGCACAGAGGTGTATATTCCATTCCACTAATAAAGACAACAGAAACCAGAACATGTTGTCTGTTTTTTCCTTGTCCTCCATCCATCCATCCATCCATCCATTGATAGCAGAGCAGCCCAGCCGTCCTTTTCCCCAGCAACTTCCTCCTCCTTTCATCCGCTTGTATCCACAAACTCATTCTTTAGGTCTCTAAAGAAAGAGTCCAGAAAGAGGCCATGAGAGGAAATCACATGGCCAAGGGATTTAGTGTACAGGGAGAACAGCAAGGGCCCCAGGACCGAGCCCTGAGGGACACCGGTGTTAAGAGTGCGTGGTCTGGACAGAAATCCTCTCCATGAGACCTGGTAGAGCGATTGAAGTAGAATGCAAACCAGGAGTGGGTAGATCCTGTAATTCCAAGTTCAGATAGGATTTGGTGGTCAACTGTATCAAGAGCAGCAAAGTCAAGAAGAAGTCAAAGGAGAAGTCAAGAAATATCAGTTCAATTCAATTCAGTTCAAATCTGCTTTATTGTCATTCACAAATAATGGATGATAAACAATTAAACAGTATTCTGCAAATATCAACAGCATATAAGAGCATAGTGGCATATAAAGCGATTTAAGTCAATGCACACACATGCTTTTTACTGGTGTGGATATCCTGTCTGTGACTGTGTGTCACAAACAGGAGGGGGGACAACGTGCGTCCTTGTTGGACTCCAGCGCCAAAACTGAATGACCTTGACGTATAAAGAACTCCAACACAGCGGCCCGGCACCCCACACTCCCACATGGTGATGAGTGAAAGAAATAAGGTATTGTTATTTATATTTTTTATTTATATTTTAACCAGAGTTCCTTCTTTGCCATTCAAGTTTGCCAGTTAGCTAATTAGCGCTCTGATAAACTTCTTTCCGCAGCAGCTCTGCCTCCGAGAAATGTTTGTAGAACTAAAAGTACAATCTGCCAATTACAGGTCAAAATAAAGTGATCTAATCGTTACTGATTGGCTCAGGAATCTGCATCAGTCACTGTTGAATCACTTCGCCTCTATCCTGTATCGCTTTGCAACTTAAAGGGTAACTTCGGTATTTTTCAACCTGGACCCTATTTTCCCATCTTTTTGTGTCTAAGTGACTAAAGGGGACAACAACTTTTGAAATTGGTCCAGTATTGAGCGAGATCGCTTCAGCCGGCAGCCGCGAAACGAGCTGCAATGTAATCCGACGGGACAAATCGCACCGTCAACGTACGTCCACTAAAAGTTCTTGTTTTTGTTATTATAAGAGTCTGACAACATTATGGAAAGGAGCCTACAGAGAAATGAAACGTTTTTCTTTACCTTTCGCTTGATCCGATCTATGTGTAACTTCCTGCAACAACTCAACTCTCGCGAGACTTGAGCGAGACTTGGTTACACACAGACCGGATTTTTGTTTGTTTGTTTGATTCTGATTGAATGGGCTATGTCATGCTGACATAAAATCCCAAAACCAAGAATCATAAAGATAGAAAAAATCTCCAGGGTTGTGTAAATAGTAGCCTATGGTCTTTTCCAGCCTTAACCCTAACCCTAACCCTAACCCTATCCCTAACCCTAGCACTTCAGGCCTTCCTCCAAGCCTGTAGTAATGCCCTAGATTGTCAGCAGTATTGTAATCTCTGAAGGTCACTCATTTTGGTCACTATTTCCCCTAAAAAAGAAAAAAACAAACAAACAAAAAGCTTCATTTTATATATTGGGTCTTCAAAGTGCTCTCTGAAACTAGGCCTGATATGGCTTGTGTCCCTGAAATGAGAAAATTTAAACTTTGTCATAGAGCTAAACCAAATCCACCGTTGGAAAGGTCTCGACCTGGAGAGTAACATGTGTCAGTATGAAGATTCTACATGGCTCCTGCTTTGAAATACTGACCTTTGAACCTTGACCTTGGTGTATGTTTGAAGGCTTATAATTCAGCAACAAAAGGGGTTACAGACATGGGACCAACTGTTATAGAGAGCTCTGGACCTCAGCTATCATGTGAGTATAGTCAACAACCGGGGGCGCTGTCAAATATGGGTAAAATTAATTTTCACCCATTTAACAATTAGATATTTAAAATCTGATTACACAAATGTGTTTACCATCCCCTTAAACTCCTCAGTGTGCTCTCAATTCAGTATTTACAACTTCCAATTCTAGGAAAAACACTAATATTTTTAAAAAAACTGCAATTCCCTAGAGCCGTGCTATGCAGCTTGATACAAATCGCCACCACAGTTGTAGTTCTTCCGGTTTGCAAAGTAGGGTTGTAAGTAGTATATTCTACTGAATATATCAAATATCTAGTACAGCCAAACTAGTAATTACACTGCATCTAGATGATCTATGTTAAGAAAAAGTAAAGATGTTGTGTGTTTGACTCCTGTTTTGGCTAAAATATCAGAAATAAACATCTTTACTTTTTCTTAACATAGATCATCTAGATGCAGTGTAATTACTAGTTCGACTGTACTAGATATTTGATATATTCAGTAGATATATCTTTTTACAACCACTTTGCAAACCGGAAGAACTACAACTGTGGTTTCAGCGATAGCAGCGTTCATAGCAACCACCATAGCAACGATAGAAAGCCTGAATGAATCTTCGTAATAACTAACAAACTAAACATCATATACATTCACTGAACGAAGATTATGAAAATAAAATGCACATTTCTCGCTAGAAATGTTATCAAAACGCATTTTAATGCCGAAACTATCTTAAAATATTGCATTTTCCACTGAGAATAAAAGGAATGTCAGCCATTTTTTTTTTGTGTGTGTCACAAACAGGAGGGGGGACAACGTGCGTCCTTGTTGGACTCCAGCGCCAAAATTGAATGACCTTGACGTATCAAGAACACCAACACAGCGGCCTGGCACCCCACACTCCCACAAGGTCATGAGTGAATGAAATAAGGTATTGTTATTTATAGTTTTTATTTATAGTTTAACCAGTTCCTTGTTTGCCAGTTAGCTGGCTCTGAAAAACTGTGGTTCTTTGGCTCCGCCCACTGAGGCTTAACTCAACCAATGAGATTATTTCTGCCTCTAGAGCAGCTCTGCCAATTACAGACTCATATTATCTCATCGTTATATCTCATCATGTTGTGCTTCCCTTGCCTTGTTTTGTCTGTTTTGTTTTTGTGGGGGATTTGAGATATGGGGAATGAGATTTATGTATGTATACTCCTCGTGTTGTTCTCAAAAAGATAATAATAAAAAAAACAAAAAAAACCTGACAATTCTTACACTTTGGCTCAGAGGGAATCTGCATCATTCACTGTGGTTTTAATTGCTAATTTAATTAAATTAGTAATTAAGTAGTAATAGTAGTAATTAATTTACTTTCCCACAGTTGATGCATTCTGTTTGTTTGTCATACGATTCATCTTACATTTACTGATTAATACATTTTTTGTAAACTAGTAAAACATTTGTTGAGTGTGTGTGGTGTTATATAGAGATGGAAACATCATAGAAGTTAATCTTTTTACAGCTTGGTTGATGAATTTGATGAACCGCTGGGCAGTGGCTGCATCTCTATGAGGCTCTGTTTGGAAAAAACACAATTTGTTTTAAGTCGCACTGTTATATAATGCATTATATACAATAAGGATATATCCTTAAGTGATTCTACAATTAAACATTAAAGAAATAAGTTTATACAGTACTAATGCAGGAGAGATGTGGGATAAATACAGGAAAGAGAAATTCATATCACTGTATGCATGATATTATATTTATGAAAACAGATGTAGCTGCATAAATGTTAAATAAAAACACTAGTAGATAGACAGAAGAGCAATAGAACCTCTGCAGGTGATGCACAGAAACCCTGAGGGTCTCATGAAAACATCTCACCAAAAAAGAAAGAGGAAAAAAAAAATCAACATGATAATGAAGCAAATGATATCCAAAACTCATCAGGAAGCCAAGAGGCATTGATTCTTTTAGTTACCTTTCTTTCTGCTGATTCATGTGCAGAAGCCTCTACAGCGCCCCCTTCAGCGTCCCGCTGGTTCAGTGGGAGGTCCCGCTGGTTCAGTGGGAGGTCCAGCTGGTTCAGTGGGAGGTCCCGCTGGTTCAGTGGGAGGTCCAGCTGGTTCAGTGGGAGGTCCTGCTGGTTCAGTGGGAGGTCCTGCTGGTTCAGTGGGAGGTCCAGCTGGTTCAGTGGGAGGTCCAGCTGGTTCAGTGGGAGGTCCTGCTGGTTCAGTGGGAGGTCCAGCTGGTTCAGTGGGAGGTCCTGCTGGTTCAGTGGGAGGTCCCGCTGGGCTCGGCCGATCTGCTGGTCTCCGTGTTGTCGTTCTGTCGGTTCAGGTTCGATCAGTTCTTTAGCGATGTTGAAACATTTTTCCCATCGTCTTGAAGCCACATAGTCGTTGAGTTTTTGAATCACGTTTTCTTCTGCTGCTTTTCTCAATTGCTTTGCCACTTGATTTTCCTCCTCTTCCAAAATCAGTTCGTCAAATACAACTTTTCTCTTGCAACATTTTGAGTTGTATTTACTGCATGCTACTGACGACATAAAGGCAGCCACAAAAGTGAGAGAGAGGACTATAGCCAAGCCAGTCATCTGGAAAAAGAAGCATTAAGGAGCTGGTTGTATTAACACAGAATTATGGTGTATTTACAACTATTTTCCACAGGTTAATCCAGTGCAATGAGGCCACACAGAGTGCCATGACTTCCATAAAGCATGAAAAACACTCACCTGCGACTCATTTTTGAGTTCAGCAATAACAGCTCGTTCCTCAGGTGTGACGTTGTCTTTCTTGTCTTTGCAGGCTAGCTCTGCTTGCTCTTTGGATCCATCGGTTTTACAGCAGACATACCAGTCTGCATCAATCAACACAGATGCAACCCACACTGCTCCTACACAAGCTGCCTTGACTATGTGGCGCAATAAAACACAAGAAAAATTGCAGCAGCTGCGGTTTCTCCATGTGTACGTCCATGCTCTCTGAAACGACTTGTCCATCCAGAGTATGAAGAAAGATATGATAAAGAAAGGAAAAGTCATGTAGAAATTGCAGTCAGTAGCTCCTGGTTTGCAAGCGCATGCCAAGTCTATCTCAAACACAACATGGTGACAAAAAATCAGAATGATGGAGAGATAGATGTCTCCATAATGCTGAATTTGATCAACACAATTCTTCAGTGCAATTTTGATGCTCGTCATCTTCAGCTGGAAGTCTCTGCGTCTGCCACACTCGGACTTATTATCTGAACATATTCCACCAGGAAACCACGCCGTTCCTGTGTTGCCTTGTGTGACAGATGAGGATAGATGGGATACAGGATATAAGTATCCTGTTGTGATCCTATAAGGTGGAGTCTCAACTAAACATTTTACAGTGCCTTGTAATAGTATTATGAAGTTATTTCAAAGTACATTTATTTGGGATTTTTTGTCTGAGTTCAATGCAAAGCAATCTGTTCCATCTAAGTGAAAACAAATGTGTAGAAATTTATGTTAAAGCGTGCACTTAAAATAACAGAGACATGTATTTTGCGTAGGTATTCACCCCCTTTGCTTCGTTTGCACTCGATTACCAAACTAGCAAAAATTTGCTCAACATTTCTTATCATCTGATGTCATATTTAGATTGTATTTAGTGGTTCTGAACAATGTTTTCCTTTTAAACTTTTACACTAATTTGTCTTTTTTTTTTATCTTAACTTATTCCCTAAAAACTATCTAGAACTAGAATTTTCTTAACTTACTTATTTATTTACTTAAGAATACATATAAGAAGAGATCAAATTCTTGAAACAAAACATCTTAAATTTTATCCTAAATATCCATTTTACGAATGGTTAACGGTCTTCTTAAACACTTAAGGTAACCTTAATTATTGAGCCTATATTGTAGACCAAACATTGTAATTTATTTCTGTAGGATGCTGTTATGCAGGATGTAGCCAGGCTTATGCTGATTGATCTAATTAAAATGTTTTCTGTTTTCTTGCAGTTTTTCCAACTAGCCTTGCAGCAACTGACAAGTTAACGGTTGCTAACGAGCTTCTTTGCTGTATGAAAGTTGTCATTACAGAGCAGATTTTTTAATGCTACTGTGCTCGTTATAATGTGTCCTTTTAAGCACTAGATGTAACTGTAAGACTAATGTTTTTAGTAACTCCAATGGCATTAATCATTAGCCTAATGTTTATCATTAATGCTCTTTATACTGCAGCTACTATTCAGGGAAGACAGAGTAGCCTCCAAGGCCAAAATATATCCTATATAACCTGTAACTTCAAAGTTTAGGGGTGAGATGGTTACATGTAGGCCTACAGGCAGAGCTGTCCCGTACTTTTTGGGGGTCCTAGGCGGTGTTGCACATAGGGGCAACGACATCCTGCCGTTTGATTGCTATGAATTGCTTCATTATGACAGTTTGACGGACGCTGCGATTGGCTGACTGCTCTGCTCCATCAGATCAAGTGATGAGGCACCACTCTGCTCACTATATAAATGTATTTACTGTACTTGTTCAACAGCATTAATTGAAAATGTCAGGATTATGGCGGGCGCACGTTTACTCTCTTCATTCAACTTCGTTCCACAATTTTTTAAATAAATTTTTCTGATTGGTGCGGGGTGGAGGCCATATGTGCAGCGCCTCATCTGCCTATAGGACGGGTCGACTACGGACCATGTTTTGGCCCTTACCATACTATGAAGAGAATATATGTTGTGTTTCAGATGGAGGTTCTATGGGTAGAGAGAGAAGAAAGAGAGTAAAACCCACAGAGAGCCCTCAGAGATAGGATGGATCTCGTTGCCCTTCCAGATCATGTCATACAAAAACGATATAGACTCCCCAGAAATCGAATCATGCAACTCTCAGAAATTTTGGCAAATGACCTGACGCTAAAAACCAAAAGATCTTTGCCCCTTTCAAATGTCCTACAAATCATGATTGCACGTAGATTTTGTGCATCAGGCTTCTTTCCAAGCAGTGTTGGGGAATACAGTCCATGTAAGCCAGTCATCTGTGAGTCGTGGTGAGAGAGGTTACGGAGGCCCTCTACAAGAGAACAATACATACATACATACATTCCCATCAACTGAGACTGAGCAAATCAGGACAAAGCAACACATCTTCAAAGTTGCAGGGTTTCCAAATGTTCTGGGTGCAGTGGATGGGACACATGTTCCTAAAAAGGTGAGTAGTCTTGAAATAAAGTATGAAAAAAATTGGGGCAGGGCTTTCCTTTTGTTAAGCATCATCTTTTTCCTTTTCTGTTGCAGGCTCCATCTGAGGAAGAGGATGTTTATGTGAACAGGAAGAAATGAATAAGTAGTTTGGATTGCAGACCTGCACATTACAAATATCCTGGCAGCACTGATTCCTTCATGCTGACAACATCTGCCCTCGGCAAGGACAGATTCCTGATGGGTGGTTACTTGGTAAATAACTCTGGTTTTATGTAAAATGTTACTAAATAAATTAATAACCTTTTACATTGTGGTGAAAAGCAACAAGTACAATTGATGTACTTTACTTGAGTATTTCTATTTTGTGAGACTTTACTCCTCTACATTGCAAAAGAAAGAATTTTACTTTTTAAGTAGATTCATCTACTCGACACGTGTGGTGTTATATAGAGATGTAAACATCATAGAAGTTCATATTTTTACAGCTTGCTTGATGAACCGTGGACAGTGGCTCCTCTCCGCTCTGTTTGGAAAAAACTCAATTTGTTTTAAGTCAGAAGTTGTATTTGGTCCAGATCAGAGTCAACTATAACGCCGGTCTAATTTAATATTTGGGAAGTTTAATTTAGCTTAATTGTTAAAAATGTAACATGTGTACAGATGAAGACATCCATTTTGGTTGGATATTACATAATGCACTGTATTATTTAGAGCTGCAACGATTAATCGATTAGTTGTCAACTATTAAATTAATAGCCAACTATTTTGCTAATCGATTAATCGGTTTGAGTCATTTTTTAAGAAAAATAAGTCAAAATTCTCTGATTCCAGCTTCTTAAATGTGAATATTTTCTGGTTTCTTTACTCCTCTGTGACAGTAAAGTGAATATCTTTGGGTTGTGGACAAAACAAGACGTTTGAGGACGTCATCTTGGGCTTCGGGAAACACTGATTTTCACCATTTTCTGACATTTTATAGACCAAACAACTAATCGATTAATCGAGAAAATAATCGACAGATTAATCGACAATGAAAATAATCGTTAGTTGCAGCCCTAGTATTATTACATTTTCATCATAAAAAAAGTGCAACTAACGCATTTTGTATAATAACCACCGCAATATGTAATAATGTGAAAATGTATTACATTTTGGTCGAGTTATTACATAATGCGGTGTTATTTGCGTTGTTACAAGCAGGAATCATAAGGAAAACTATGGAAGATGTTCATCATGACCACCAATATTATGCAAGCAGTGATGACATCTCTTTTTCATGCCGTTACTACGTGCCAAATGCTTAGTATGATTTTGTAAATTGGTGTGTTGATGAAAAATCATACAGAGCTGCTCAGACCCATGAAGAGAAAGAGGGACAAAGAGAAAAACTGACAGTAATTGCAATTTGTCATAATATCATTGCACAAAGCTGCAACATCTCTACCCCTATAACACTCGGTCTGGCCATTCTTGTACACCATGACTTTGGAAGCAAAACTCTTATTAATGAGTTGCATGCATTGGGTCATTGTGTTTCATATGGAGAAGTGAGACAGTTCCTCACGTCTGTTGCTGCAGATCAGATCTCAAGAAATAAACAAGGTTGTGTTCCACATGGAATGACAGGAGTTACATCTCATGGACCTATTCATGCAGCAATTGATCATTTTGATCAAATTGAAATGCAGGAGCAATAGTCTGTGCAGTGCAATCCCACAGACAGACACCGGCACTTTGTAGTTTGACTGCAGTCCTTATCATTGCAGTAGAGATAGGTGACATCTCTTACTGCTTTTGGTGGCAGGCTGCAGTGATGTGCCATCTTTGAGTGTCCAACCTTTCCCGACTGGAGTCCATAGAAGGGGTTTGGGGACGTGGCTGTGGCTCCATATACCAGTTTGGTACATTGCCCGTAGGACATACTGTTCAAAAGCATCTTCAGTGGGAGGCAGATGTGAGGCAGGCAGGTCTGTTGTTGATGCAAGAATGCAACGAAGCTCATCAAGACTGGTACAGAGCTGGTCTTCTTTTTCAGGCCATAGAGATGAAGAGCATATTGTCTTGGCACTGGCAAAGCCTCTGAAAGACAGTCAGACAAGCCACAGTTTCTCAGACCCTGAAGCTCATTTATGTGCTTCTCAAGTTTGTTGAAAGC
Source organism: Centroberyx gerrardi (assembly GCF_048128805.1). Lineage (NCBI taxonomy): Eukaryota > Metazoa > Chordata > Actinopteri > Beryciformes > Berycidae > Centroberyx > Centroberyx gerrardi. The sequence continues at coordinate 2,089,750 of NC_136010.1, forward strand.
ATTTATTTTGCCGATTTTGAACAGGCTGCTTGTTGTATCACATCCGGTCGATGCGTGGCATGCTGGAAGACTCTCTCACACACAGCCGTTCCCGATTTCTTTGAAATCCTGGATACTGGGATGAACCGTTGTCTATCACCATGACCAGCATGCCTGAACATGGAACTGACATAGACTCACATAGTAAATGAGCAACACAAGTACATCTGTATCATCGCTTTTTCACGATGATGTTTTGATATCTGTCAGAGAGGTGAATTGCATGCAGCACCATTCTGGGGTCAGCTTCCTCTTGTGTGCTGTACAACTCAGGCAGGCAGTGGACACCTGTGTGGTCAATAGGGGTGTAACGGTACACGTATTCGTACTGGACCGTTTCGGTACAGGACTTTCGGTACGGTGCAGATGTGTACCGAATGCAATCTTAGTCGGCTTGTTTTGCGTGCGGAACATACTTCAAATCCGAGTTCCCACACGAACATATTAAGTGGCGGACCGGAAGTTTGTTTAGTCTCCGCCTCGCACTTTGAGCGCACTACACAGACAGCACGCTTAGCTTAGCTTAGCCTAGCCTAGCCTAGCCTCTGGCTAGCGAACGTCATGGCTAATGCAAACGATAAGCCAGAGCTTTAAGACCCTCCTTTACCGTTAAGGTCTCCTTTGTTCAGTAGTGATCGGGTATGTTTCTGGCAACACGTCAAAACTTGATAACTCATTTGAAACGGCACCATGCGAATGTGAATATCACTGCTGCAAGGAAAAAAACGAGCGTAGTGCAAACGCTGCTCCCTTCATTTAAACAGCCTTTCGCTGGTAATTCAGATCGGGCCAAAGCAATAACAAATGCTGCACTTTAGTCAATGTGGAAAAGTTCATTTCCTAAAAAAAGAAAAGATTATTCTAGTTATTTATATTTTTTATTATATTTTATATATTTCTGATTATATTTTATATTTTGTTTCATTTATTTGAGAATATTTTATTTATTGGAGAACTTATTAGTAGTAGTTTGCAGCAGTATTCTATTTTTTATTCTATTTTATTTTTATGTATTTTATTTTTTATGTTTCATTTAAAATTTTATTAAAAAAAATTATAAACTGTTGATGTTTACAAAAGTTCATAATAAACGACAAGCAATTTTATGTTTTGCATTTTTTCCCCTTACTGTACCGAAAATGAACCGAACCGTGACTTCAAAACCGAGGTACGTACCGAACCGTGATATTTGTGTACCGTTACACCCCTAGTGGTCAACCTTCCTCACCTCCTGGCCATTTTCAAATCCACCTGCTAATATAATGGAATCTTGGTCTTTGAGTTTCTGAAATGGCTTATTGCAGGTTTAATCTTTAGGTAAAACTACCCCAAAAACAGGGTAAAAATGATGTATTAAGACTTAGGATCTTGACTTTGTGGAATTGTACACAGACAGGTACTGACAAAGTAAATCTGGAATCTGGCCTGTTTGCTTTTTGCTGCCCAGGAGATTGAGATGGATTCAGGAATCCAAAATACGAGCAACACAAGTTCAGTCAGGAAACTCTGGCTGTCTTCAGCTGATTGGACTGACTCAGCAGTGTTTACAAGTGAGCCAATCAACACACACACACACACACACACACACACACACCCAAACTAGTTCACCTGCAGACTGACACTCTGCTGCTGTTGTCTGCTTTAATTCACCTTTTATGTGTTATAATGCATGTGGTTATGCTGAGCCATAACCATTAATAAACGTATTAATATCTGAGTTGTCCTAACTGAACTGATTGTGTGAGTCTCCCATCCAGTCCAGCAGAGTTGGAAACCCAAGACTACAATAGGGGAGTGTGGGGTAAGTTGAACCACGCCCTATAACTTGAAACCACAACATAACATGTCGTTCCTCATGAATGATGCAGAGTTGTTGGGCAGCAATAAGTCGAAAATATGTTTCCCTATGTTTCTTGAGTGTATGTGCCAGGGGAAGAGAAAGAGGTGCAGCCATATTGGTGTTAACGATGTTGTGTGTGTGATACAGTTAAATATCACACACACAAGTTAAATGACAGTTAAACAATTAAATATTGTGCTGCCCCCCTCAGAGCAATCTGTGTGATTTTGAAAATGCCAGAACGGAGACAATGAGCGGCATCATTCCCCTACGTTTCATCAATATATGATCAGCAGTGTTTGAGATATTGGTGAAGCAGCATTCATGATCAGAAAATAATCACTTATGTTTTCACAGCCCTGGAATTTTCTAATAGTGCTGCAAACTCATTAATATAAATATTGAAGAGTGTCAGACGCAGGTTGCAGCCTTGTCTTGCTATTCTCTTCTTTTTGACCAATTTTAACACAGAATTTGGTTTTAGTGTATATCGTAGATTTGACCTCAGTTTGAAGAAAAGCCCTTTGAGCCAAATGGAATCCAATACTTTCTTAAAGTGTACAAAGGAGGCAATTATTTTCCCTGTGACTTTTCATACACATGCTTTTTACCAAGTGAGTGGAGGGTGTGGATATCCTGTCTGTGACTGTCACAAACAGGAGGGGGGACAACGGGCATCCTTGTTGGACTCCAGCGCCAACTTTGAATGAGCTTGACGTATAGAGAGCCTAAGCCCCTCCCCTTCCGCTGTCCTTATTTCTGAAAAAATATGTACGGTAGTCAACGACGAGAGACAAATAATTGTTTGATCCCGATTGAATTGTGCCATGAATTACACATATGATGTTTTGTCAATTTAAAAGATAATTTTGCAAGTCAAGAAAGTGTCAGTTTGTCGTAAAACAGTAAAGTAACGTTTAGTTTTGTGTGAAACCGCTCAGTGAACTACATCTCTCGTCTCGCACGATATACGTCACCGACACCAACATGGAAGGAAACATAGGAAACACACAGGCGTCGTTAACGTTAGCCCCCACTGTACTAAAACTATCCTAAACCAGTTTAAATCCGTTCTTCCTGTCTACCTTCCAGGTTGTGTATAATACTCCTGCTCTCTGAGAGGGACTGAGCTTCAGGCTCTGGGTAGCTTGTGGAGAGAGAAAGTTATGACGTCACTGACGCCACTTTTGGGTGTGTAGTCTTTCTAATTACGTATTTTCACAGTCTTATAGTTCAACAGTTTTACGACAAATTGCGACTTTCTTGACTGCAAAATTATCTTTTAAATTGACAAAACATCATATGTGTAAGTCATGGCACAATTCAAACGGGATCAAACAATTATTTGTCTCTCGCCGTTGACTACCGTACATATTTTTTCAGAAATAAGGTCCCATGGTGGTCCACCGGAAAGGGGAGGGGCTTAGGCTCTCTATTTACAACACAGCTCTCCCTTGGTGTTCAGGCAGCGGCCCGGCACCCCACACTCCCACATGGTGATGAGTGGAAAAAAATGTCAACAGAGTTCCTTCAATTTTGTCAGTTTGCTCTGACAAATTGTGCTTCTTTGGCTCCTCCCACTGAGGTTTAACTCAACCAATCACATCATTTCTGCCTCCAGAGCAGCCCTGTCTCTGAGAAATGTTTGTAGAACTAAAAGTACAATCTGACAATTACAGGTCAAAATCAAGTGATGTTGTTACTGATTGGCCCAGAGGGAATCTGCATCAGTCACTGTGGTTTTAATCGCTTCACTTCTATCCTGGATCACAGCAACTAAAGTAACCTGGAGTTCCAGATATGAACATTAATTGACTTGGATTATTAATTAATCTGCTGTTTTTGCTGTCAGCATGTGGCGTTGTGCTTATAGCTATGAGACTGAGAGAGAGATGGAGGGACAGTGACAGAGAGAAATAAGTTTAGTGGGTGCCTGACTGTCTGATGTTCACTTTATTTACATAATGATAAAACATAGTGGAAATGTGATTACACAGTGATACAATTCAAAGATTAAAAAAACACAAAAGAGAAAAACTGGATATTTGTGCAAACAAAAACGCATGAGACGAGATTATAGATTCCTCAATTTAGCAGGATCTCCTGCTACACTATCAACAAAAAAAATCAAATCATGCCACCTGATTACCATTTCAGTATATCTGAAAGCTGAAGGCTAGCCTCAATACAGAAAATAAAAACAGAGAAAATGGAAACATCTTTTTTTATTCAAATGTCATTAGTAGAGTAATGAAACAAAGTTTTCCACAGTGTTGATGCATTCTGTTTATTTGTCAAACGATTCATCTTAGATTTACTGAGTAATGGCCAATATATTTTTAGTAAACTAGTAAAATATTTGTTGAGTGTGTGTGGTGTTACATAGAGATGTAAACATCATAGAAGTTCCTGTTTTTACAGCTTGGTTGATGAACTGCTCTGTCAGGAAAAAACACAATTTGTTTTAAGTCATCAGAAGTCACAAGGGTTAATCTGGTAGCTATAGTTCATTAAGAGAAAACAGTTTTGTTTCATAACATCCTTAATTGATTCTAGGATGAAACATTAAAGAAATATGTTTATATAGTACAGATGCAGGATAGATGTGGGATAAATACATGAAAGAGGACAAACTTTCTCCAGTAACTTCCTGTTGTAAAATACTGACTTAGGTTTGATCTTAATGAATCTTAAAGATAATGTAGCTGCATGAATGTTAAATAAAAACACTAGAAAATAAACAAAAGAGCAATACAACATCTGCAGGTGATGCACAGAAACCCTGAGGGTCTCATAAAAACATCTCACCAAAAAAGAAAGAGAAAAAAAAAATCAAGATGATAATGAGACAAATGATATCCAAAACTCAACAGCCAAGAGGCGTTGATTCTTTGAATTACCTCTCCTTCTGCTGCTTCATCCCTTCATCATTCTACTGGTTCTAAAGGGCGTTCAGCTGGTTCAATAGGGGGTTCAGCTGGTTCAGTAGGGGGTTCGACTGGTTCAGTAGTGGGGGAGTTCAGCTGGTTCAGTAGGGGGTCCAGCTGGGTCAGTAGTGGGGGAGTTCAGCTGGTTCAGTAGGGGGTCCAGCTGGGTCAGTAGTGGGTTCAGCTGGTTCAGTAGGGGATTCAGCTGGTTCAGTAGGGGATTCAACTGGTTCAGTAGGGGATTCAGCTGGTTCAGTAGGGGGTTCAGCTGGTTCAGTAGGGGGTTCAGCTGGGTCAGTAGGGGGGAGTTCAGCTGGGTCAGTAGGGGGTTCAGCTGGGTCAGTAGGGGGGAGTTCAGCTGGGTCAGTAGGGGGTTCAGCTGGGTCAGTAGGGAAGAGTTCAGCTGGGTCAGTAGGGGGTTCAGCTGGGTCAGTAGGAGGTTCAGCTGGGTCAGTAGGGGGTTCAGCTGGGTCAGTAGGGGGTTCAGCTGGGTCAGTAGGGGGGAGTTCAGCTGGGTCAGTAGGGGGGAGTTCAGCTGGGTCAGTAGGGGGTTCAGCTGGGTCAGTAGGGGGTTCAGCTGGGTCAGTAGGGGGTTCAGCTGGGTCAGTAGGGGGGGAGTTCAGCTGGGTCAGTAGGGGGTTCAGCTGGGTCAGTAGGGGGTTCAGCTGGTTCAGTAGGGGGTTCAGCTGGGTCAGTAGGCGGTTCAGCTGGGTCAGTAGGGAGTTCAGCTGGGTCAGTAGGGGGTCCAGCTGGTTCAGTAGGGGGTTCAACTGGGTCAGTAAGGGGTTCAGCTGGGTCAGTAGGGGGTTCAGCTGGGTCAGTAGGGGGTTCAGCTGGGTCAGTAGGGGGGAGTTCAGCTGGTTCAGTAGGGGGTTCAGCTGGGTCAGTAGGGGGTTCAGCTGGGTCAATAGGGTGGAGTTCAGCTGGGTCAGTAGGGGGTTCAGCTGGGTCAGTAGAGGGTTCAGCTGGATCAATAGGGTGGAGTTCAGCTGGGTCAGTAGGGGGTTCAGCTGGGTCAGTAGGGTGGAGTTCAGCTGGGTCAGTAGGGGGGGAGTTCAGCTGGGTCAGTAGGGGGTTCAGCTGGGTCAATAGGGGGGAGTTCAGCTGGGTCAGTAGGGGGGAATTCAGCTGGGTCAGTAGAGGGTTCAGCTGGGTCAGTAGGGAGTTCAGCTGGGTCAGTAGGGGGGAGTTCAGTTGGGTCAGTAGGAGGTTCAGCTGGGTCAGTAGGGGGAAGTTCAGCTGGTTCACTAGGGGGTTCAGCAGGGTCAGTAGGGGGGAGTTCAGCTGGTTCAGTAGGGGGTTCAGCTGGGTCAGTAAGGGGGAGTTCAGCTGGGTCAGTAGGGGGGAGTTCAGCTGGGTCAGTAGGCGGTTCAACTGGGTCAATAGGGGGGAGTTCAGCTGGGTCAGTAGGGGGGAATTCAGCTGGGTCAGTAGAGGGTTCAGCTGGGTCAGTAGGGGGTTCAGCTGGTTCAGTAGGGGGTTCAGCTGGGTCAGTAGGGGGTTCAGCTGGGTCAGTAGGAGGTTCAGCTGGGTCAGTAGGGGGTCCAGCTGGTTCAGTAGGGTGTTCAACTGGTTCAGTAGGGGGTTCAGCTGGGTCAGTAGGGGGGAGTTCAGCTGGGTCAGTAGGGGGGAGTTCAGCTGGGTCAGTAGGCGGTTCAGCTGGGTCAGTAGGGGGTTCAGCTGGGTCAGTAGGGGGGAGTTCAGCTGGGTCAATAGGCGGTTCAGCTGGTTCAGTAGGGTGTTCAGCTGGGTCAGTAGGGGGTTCAGCTGGGTCAGTAGGGGGAAGTTCAGCTGGTTCAGTAGGGGGTTCAGCTGGGTCAGTAGGGGGTTCAGCTGGGTCAGTAGGGGGTTCAGCTGGGTCAATAGGCGGTTCAGCTGGGTTAGTAGGGGGAAGTTCAGCTGGTTCACTAGGGGGTTCAGCTGGGTCAGTAGGGGGTTCAGCTGGTTCAGTATGGGGTTCAGCTGGGTCAGTAGGAAGTTCAGCTGGGTCAGTAGGGGGTTCAGCTGGGTCAGTAGGGGGTTCAGCTGGGTCAGTAGGGGGGAGTTCAGCTGGGTCAGTAGGGGGTTCAGCTGGGTCAATAGGGTGGAGTTCAGCTGGGTCAGTAGGGGGTTCAGCTGGGTCAATAGGGTGGAGTTCAGCTGGGTCAGTAGGGGGTTCAGCTGGGTCAGTAGGGGGGAGTTCAGATGGGTCAGTAGGGGGGAGTTCAGTTGGGTCAGTAGTGGGTTCAGCTGGGTCAGTAGGGGGTTCAGCTGGGTCAATAGGGTGGAGTTCAGTTGGGTCAGTAGGGGGTTCAGCTGGGTCAGTAGGGGGGAGTTCAGCTGGGTCAGTAGGGGGGAGTTCAGCTAAGTCAGTAGGGGGTTCAGCTGGGTCAGTAGGGGGGAGTTCAGCTGGGTCAGTAGGGGGTTCAGCTGGGTCAGTAGGGGGGAGTTCAGCTGGGTCAGTAGGGGGTTCAGCTGGGTCAGTAGGGGGGGGTTCAGCTGGGTCAATAGGCGGTTCAGCTGGGTCAGTAGGGGGTTCATCTGGGTCAGTAGGGGGGAGTTCAGCTGGGTCAGTAGGGGGTTCAGCTGGATCAGTAGGGGGGAGTTCAGCTGGGTCAGTAGGGGGTTCAGCTGGATCAGTAGGGGGGAGTTCAGCTGGGTCAGTAGGGGGTTCAGCTGGGTCAGTAGGGGGTTCAGCTGGGTCAGTAGGGGGGAGTTCAGCTGGGTCAGTAGGGGGGAGTTCAGCTGGGTCAGTAGGGGGTTCAGCTGGGTCAGTAGGGGGGAGTTCAGCTGGGTTAGTAGGGGGTTCAGCTGGGTCAGTAGCGGGGAGTTCAGCTGGGTCAGTAGGGGGTTCAGCTGGGTTAGTAGGGGGGAGTTCAGCTGGGTCAGTAGGGGGTTCAGCTGGGTCAGTAGGGGGGAGTTCAGCTGGGTCAGTAGGGGGTTCAGCTGGGTCAGTAGGGGGAGGTTCAGCTGGTTCAGTAGGGGGTTCAGCTGGGTCAGTAGGGGGTTCAGCTGGGTCAGTAGGGGGAGGTTCAGCTGGTTCAGTAGGGGGTTCAGCTGGGTCAGTAGGGGGTTCAGCTGGTTCAGTAGGGGATTCAGCTGGTTCACTAGGGGGTCCAGCTGGGTCAGTAGGGGGCCCAGCTGGTTCAGTAGGGGGCTCATCTGGTTCACTAGGGGGTTCAGCTGGTTCAGTAGGGGGCTGGATGCTCTTCAGAAAAGCTTTAATTGATGCAGTAAAAACCAACTTCATCAGGGTGACATGAAAAAAGAACACGGGAGCATAAATACTGATCTAAAAAGGCCACCACAGGTGAGATGGCCGCCTAATTAACAACAGACCAATCAGAAGTTAGGTCACAGTCTTAGATTTTTTCTGAACAAATGCCAATAGCATCAGCCTATTACTGTAATACATGACACAAAACATAAAAAGAACAGACTATAAAAATGAATTGAACTCTTCGGTCATTCCATTAGGACAGTGATTCTCAACCTTTTTCATATCAAGGACCCTAATTTAGTCCCCATTAGAGCCACAGACCCCCATTTATGTCTCTCCGACCCAAATCTGAGAATATTTTTATTGTCAGATATGATTTTGTCCAGAAGTCCATGACTGTCTGTGTTGCAGGCAGAAAGATAACAGAGAAACTGGTGGAAACCCCTGGTGGTCCCCGAACCCCACACTGAGAACCACTGCATTAGGGTACAGACTTTTAAAGTTAAAAATCAAAAAAGCCTCTCTCCTTTTCCTTAGGGCGTTCACATCACCACCTCGTACATCAGGAGTAATACTTTCAATCACAATAAAACAGAAATCAGGAATTAGCCTATTCATCCCAAATTCTCATTACTATAATAATCACTATAGGTTTGTGGTCATTTTCATCACCTTATCTTCTGTTTGTCAGTAATCTCATCTGTCTCCAGCGTCTTGTTCCATAAGGCTGCTTTTCTGATCCAGTCTGAAACTAAACAGATGCAGGAGGACAAAACACAGACCAGGCAGGAGAGTTTTTAAAGAGACAGTAACGATTACTCTGACACCTGTCATATATGAACAATAAATTTTGTTTCAAAAATGTAATTAATACCAAAGCTTTATGTTTCAGGGAATGTTGTTTTCAGGGATCTTCAACAGCTGTGACTCTAAATAAAACTACAGAGGTGGAGACTCGAGTCACATGACTTGGACTCGAGTCACAGTTTTAATAGCTTGAGACTCGACTTGATGCATGAAGAGAAGACTTGAGACTGGACTTGACTTGGGTTCTGGTGACTTGGGACTTGACTCTGACTTGTACTTTGATGACTTGAAAAGGTTTCTAAAGTCTTGACTTGAGATCTTGTGTTTGTGTAAATGACTTAGATTGAAAGTGATGAGATTTGTTCCAGCGGACGACTGAATTTAAATTCTGTTTTCTGAATTTGTATGGAATGATTGAATTTATTGAAGTTGAAACTGATTATAGAAATCAAACTCATGATGCTCTTACCAAGTTTTTATCCTATTAAAACCATATTGCATTGAAAAGTCCTAGATATTTAGTTTTCTTTAAGATATTAAATTGATACTGGACTCTTGATTTGTTCTGACTTGACTTGCTGTTCTACATTTAGACTTGAGACTTGACATTAATGACTTGGACTTGACTTGGTAATCTACATTTAGACTTGGGACTTGACTGTCGCACCTCGGGTACACATACAAGTAAACCCCCCCCCCCCCCACACACACACACACACACACACACACACACACACACATACACTCTAGCGTTGGCTAGGAGAGTGTATGGTATTTTATCTGCTTCATTATTTTATCACTGTCTTCATCACTTCACGATCATGTTTTTTAAACTGAACCAAAACTAAACCTGGACTCTGTCTCGTTTGTTTTTTTCTGCCCAGGAGATTGAGATGGATTAAATAATCCAGAATATGAGCAACACAAGTTCAGTCAGGAAACTCTGGCTGTCTTCAGCTGATTGGACTGACTCAGCAGCGTTTACAAGTGAGCCAATCAACACACACACACACCACCTGCTCCACCTGTTTAGACTAATGTGCTGTATGGGGGTTATAATGCATGTGGTTATGCTGAGCCATAACCATTAATACATGTATTAATATCTGAGTTGTCCTAACTGAACTGATTGTGTGAGTTTCCCATCCAGTCCAGCAGAGTTGGAAACCCAAGACTACAGTAGGGGAGTGTGGGGTAAGTTGAACCACACCCTATAACATGTCGTCCCCCACAAATGATGCAGAGTTGTTGGGGGGCAATAAGTCGAAAATATGTTTCCCTATGTTTCTTGATTGTATGTAGCAGGGAAAGAGAAAGAGGCGGAGCCGTATTGGTGTTCAACATGTTGTGTGTGATACAGACAGTTAAATGTTGTGCTGCCCCCCTCAGAGCAATCAGTGTGATTTAGAAACTGCCAGAACGAACCAATGAGCGGCATCATTCCCCTACGGTTCATCAATATCTGATCAGCAGTGTTTGAGATATTGTGCATGACTTATAGACAATCAAATGTGTAGCACTCAGGCCAATCTGTGCAATTTTTAAAATGGCAGAATGGAGCAATGAGATGCATCATTCCCTTAAGCTTTGTCAAAATCTGACAAACATATAGCGCCCCCCTTAGGCCAACCAGTGTAATTTTTGTAAATGCCAGAACGGAGTAATGACACGCATCATGTCTAAAGTTTTCTCAAAATCCGATCAGTGGCGTTCAAGATATTGTTGTAACGGACAGACGAACAGATGGACAAATTAGGATAATTACAATACTAAATACTAAAGTAAATAATTCAAATTGTGTCCCAAAGATCGACCGACAGAACAACAGGACACAAAGTAGAAGATTAAACGCACAGGAAAAAAGAAAACAGTTTGCAAAATAATAAAATGAGACAACCAAAAGCACTGGAACACTCTATATTAGTCATTATTGATCTTGTCATTATTGATCATGTAACCCCCCCCCACACACACACACACACACACACACACACACACACACACACACACACACACACACACACACACACACACACACACCACCATACCAGACACTCTGGTTAGCTAACAAGCTGACATTATCTAAACACAAAATCATTCACGGTAACAAAATACTAGAGACGGCCAAGTTGTACGTTTAGAAACTCAGTCAGCTGTTGTCCAAGAGCTGAAGACCTCCAACATGGCCGCCAGGGGGCGATCGAGCTGCATCACCTGAAAGCCCTCTGCTGTACTTTGTCCTACAACCCAGAGGAGGAAGTGGATCCAGATTCCATCCAGTCTTCATTCAGCCGAGAAACATCAGTATAATAAAATGATTTAAAGAACCAGAGCCAGTGTGTGTGTATGGGACTGCTTTGGTTTATTTAAAGCAAGTTGGCAACTTGCTTCCACAAAGGAAACATCACATCCCATCAAAGACAAACACCAACTTTTTTGAAAGGAAATCTGTATATTTCTTGATAAATTAGCCTTCATAAAATCATTTGCATTATAAGCACTGATTAACAAATGAGTTTGTCAGCAGCAGTTCATCCAGTTTTAGATCTCACATTCATGCACCTGTTTGTTTCTGTTCAATCTCAGTAAATACTTTTACGTTTACTTTTACGTTTTTTTTGTTAGTCGATCTGAGCCGTAGAGAGCTCTGGGAATAAAGTTTCAGCTTGTTGTGGACTACTGTTATGTTGAGATGCATGTACTGCAAGTTTTTAAATCAATATTCCACTTAGTTTTAACATGGGGGTTATTATGAAAACCAGAATATAATCTATTGATCAGATGCAGCTGGACGAGTTTGTAGCGTTCAGATTTTTCCTTCCCATTCATTTGAATTCGAAACTTAGATTTAACACATTGATAACAGATTCAACATCAGATCCTGCTATAAGACAATAAAGCATCCCGGGTGTGTCGTCAGTTTGCATTTCTATTCTCGGTTTACACTAAAATTAGTATTTAAAAATAAAAGTAGATCCGGTCTCCCAAACAGGAACTATCTCTCCTGAATGGTATCCCTCCGCTGTGTTCTCTTCTATCAATAAAAATGTGAAATAACACATTTTTAAAAACATAAACAAACCACAAAAAAAAAAAAAATAATTTGGTGAAATTCTGTTCTAAAGCAACAGACCAACAGTCAGCTGAGAATCACAGCAGCAGATCTGATGTTGAATCTGAATGTCAGTTTCCATTCAGATGAATGGGTAAAAATCCAATCTTGGTGAGTAGTTTATAATCTGGTGTTCATGGCGGTCAAGTCAAATAACCCCCATTAAAACTAAGTGGAACATTGCTTTAATGTTTCATAAATTGTCCACTGAACTGAACTGAACTGAACTGAACTGAACTGAACTAAACTAAATTAAACTACAACTACACAACACAAAACTGCTGCAGCAACATATATAAACAATATTTCTTCTGGATTCCTTCAACAGTGGTTTGGTGCCACAGCGAAGAAATGAACACCACTACTAGAGAAAAAGTAAAATTAAAATATGAGTATAATTTCACCAGTTTTCCCTCTAAAACACAAAGAAGTCCTAATGTCCTAATGATCCGAAGAATGTTTTTAGCCCTGCAGTCTTCATTAGAAACAGCCACGTCCAAATATGGAAAGATGTGGAAAAATCAAATAATCCTCAAACAAATTAGTACATAAAATCACTGAGGAAACACTGTACAAATAAATACATTCCACAGAAATATCTCTCAGAAATACAAAGAGTGCAAAACAAATGGTATACAAAGACTTACAAGGACAAGAAATGTAACAAAACCGTTTTGCTTTAAGTGCAGAGCTGCTCAGAGAGAGAGAGAGAGGGTCGAAATTCAACATCAGCGATCGGCCAAAAGATCTGATTGTACACTGATTATGTATTAAATGTAAAAAATATATTTGTTTCTTATAGGGATCTAATTTAAAAGTCCTGATCTCATTTTTTTTGTCTCTGATAGCGATCCAGGTTGTTAAATATTCAGTATTTGTCGACACACAACTACAGATCTAATTGAAAACTGTTTATTTTTACGCCGTACTTTCCAAAAGTAAAGCCTCCAAATGTGTTCAGGGAAACTAATCGCTGTCACATTTCAGTTTTTAAGGTGATTTTTTTAGATTTTTAATGACGCCTGCAGAACCGTTGCGGTGCGCTCCTCTCTTGTGACGTGCTTCGTGTTTTTCTGGTGGATTTTAGCTTTTTATTTTAACCCTTGTTTCCCCCGTTAAAAAAAACTCCCTTTGAGTACGTTAGAGGTCCGCGTCAAAAAATGGCCATAAAAATATGATATATTAATATTTTTTTCCACTTTTTTTTTGTTAAATATTTGAACCAACTTCAGTCCTGATCATAACTACCAAATATTCATTCATTTTCAGAATTTTAACCCTTTAAAGTTAAAATACTTTAAACTTTTTGCTGGGAGGCCTGGAGTCGCACCTCTCGTCACACTTGGGGCCAGGCAGCCAATCGAATCAAACGAAAGGCGGGCTTTACCGCTGTACCCCTTCCTTCCTGTCTTCCTGTCGTTTGATGTGGTAGAAACGCCCCGCCATTCACAGGAGAAGCTCACCCTGGGACCGTCAGACCGAAGCGCCCGTCCTCCACACACAATTTGCAGAAGAGATGGTGATAATCCTCTGTTATGTTTTTTCAGCACATCCTCTAATGTGTGAAGCTCAGGCACAAACTTCCTCTGAGAGAACTTGTACTCCTTCGAATTTGTTCATATGCCTTGCAATAAGAAAGTGAACTCAGAGTTATTGCTTACAGTAAAGCTGCATTTAGAGGTTCTTCAAGGAACTGTTGCAGGATATTATTTCTACTGAGGAACCTTAAGGTGCTTGTTGGCTCCGTCTGAATCTCAGAAGAAAACCCGCAGTGAACCTTTTTTAGTTTTTAGAGCGCATAAACAACCTGAGGCTTGGTGTTGTTTTAGCTAACTGTCCTCACCTGCTGATCCTGTTCAGCTGGTTCCTATCAGCTCTGCCAAAGAGTGCGCAGGTTCAAGAGAGGCGACTGTCGTTATGGAGCGGCTGTAGTTCTGTTCAGAGTAAGATATTAGGCTAACAGCAGCTGACCCCGTCCAACCTGCAGCTCATTAGCTCTGCCGAAGAGCGCACAGGTACAAGAGAGTAGACATTCATCATGAGTCTTTGGGACATTTGTAGTTCTGCTTGTAATCTGGAAGATGAGCATGATATGTAAACGCATCAAGGAACATTTAGAAATTTCCCCTTCGCCCTGAGAATATTTATGATGTACAAGAGAGTCGAGCGTTAAGAACATTCAAAAATGAGACATCCATCATTTGAAAAACATGAAATCTACTAATCTAAAAATGATTGGTTGAAAAAAAAAAAACAACACAAAATAAGTAAGTAACATAAATCATCGGCTCCTACAATGATCACACTTTGACAGACTGGATCCTCTAGATCAGTGGTTCTCAATGTGGGGTCCGGGGACAACCAGGGGTCCCAGAGGGGGTTCCAGGGGGTCCCCAGCAAACTTTTAAACTTCACCATTATTTAATTTACAAGAAGTGAACACAATTAGAGAATGTAGGAGAATGACTGTTCTGATCATAGTTTCTCTGTTATCTCTCTACCTGCAATACAGACAGTCATGGAGTTCTGGACAAAATCATATCTGACAATAAAAATATTCTCAGATTTGGGTCCGAGAGACAAAATCTCATCAGATGGGGGTCTGTGGCTCTAATGTGGACTGAATTAAGGTCTTTGATATGAAAAGATTGAGAATCACTGCTGTAGATTTTAGATTTATACAATGATTTGGAAAAGTGTTTTCTCTTTTTTCTCTTCCATTCCCCTCTGTTTGCAGATTTTAAGAGCGTGATTTGTAAACTTATCAATGAATATGAATAATTTCCCCATCCCGCTGTACATATTTATGATCGTGATGTTCTGCTCTGACAACACACCTGACAGAGGAACCAATCACAGCCCGCATCAACCTGTAGGCCCGCCTCCAGTCATAAATATTTATGCGAATACCCGTAATCCGGTCCGAGCCAGAATCCTCGAGCCGGAGATCTCGCTTGTCCGTTTGTGGCGCTACACTCCGGTCTGCTCCTTTATCCAGCTGCGGTATTTGGTGACGCGGGTGTAGATGCCCGGTTTATTCCTGCGAGCGCAGCCGTCGCCCCAGCTGACCACGCCCGCCAGGAAGACCCGCCCACTGGGGTCGGTGACGGACAGCGGCCCGCCGGAGTCGCCCTGCGAGAGGCAGATCAGACAGTATCAGTACACAGCAGAGGAGAGACCAAGTTAACTTTGCTTGAGTCTCAAGTCTTGAGGCACAAGTCTCAAGTCAAGTCCCAAGTCTAAATGTAGAACAGCAAGTCAAGTCAGAACAAATCAAGAGTCCAGTATCAATTTAATATCTTAAAGAAAACTAAATATCTAGGACTTTTCAATGCAATATGGTTTTAATAGGATAAAGACTTGGTAAGAGCATCATGAGTTTGATTTCTATAATCAGTTTCAACTTCAATAAATTCAATCATTCCATACAAATTCAGAAAACAGAATTTAAATTCAGTCGTCCGCTGGAACAAATCTCATCACTTTCAATCTAAGTCATTTACACAAACACAAGATCTCAAGTCAAGACTTTAGAAACCTTTTCAAGTCATCAAAGTACAAGTCAGAGTCAAGTCCCAAGTCACCAGAACCCAAGTCAAGTCAAGTCTCAAGTCTTCTCTTCATGCAGCAAGTCAAGACTCAAGCTATTCAAACCGTGACTCGAGTCCAAGTCACGTGACTCGAGTCCCCCCCTCTGGTACACAGTATAAAACAGTTTTCACTCTGCTGGTCTGGTTGGTGGTTCGGAGTGTGCTGGGTTCACCTGGCAGGCGTCCACTCCTCCTCTCAGGACTCCAGCACACAGCATCCTGTCTGTGATCTGTCCGTCCATCAGACCGCTACACACTGTGCTGTTGATGATGCGAACCTCCGCCTTCTGCAGGATGGTCGCCGCAAAACCTGGCAGGAAACAGGTTAGCATGTTAGCAGGTTAGCATGTTAGCAGAAGCTGTGGACAGGAATGTAAAGCAGCACAAAGTCGAAGCAGGAAGAGATGCTGCAGCAGAGCAGAGCGTCTCTTCCCTTTTCTGTCGCTGCAGTTTGAGTTTCTCTTCTCTCCGTCTGTTCAGACATGGTGGCTATCGCTGCTCAGTTCTTCTTCTGTTGTTTTCTTCCTCGAGGGAAAGGTGGGTGTACTGGTAACCCCACCCCAACACCCTAACACCGTCTGTACCCCAACCTGGCAGTGGACGCCCTCCTATACCTGTGCTCATAAGATAAATGTCCCTCCCCTGACTATACCTGTTAGATGCACCCGCTGTACACACAATTATTATTTTTGTCATTATTTTTATTTTATATTCTCTTTGTTTTTTATTTATATATATGTATATATTTCCCTTTGTTGTATCTTCCCCTTTGTTTTGCCTTTTTTTTTCTCTTTCTATTTGTATATTGTCTAAAGTCTTGTGTTACTGCGTGTTTGTTGGTTTTACGTTGTTGGTTTTATCATACTGTCTGTATATCAGTCTGTCATTTCGTTTGTTTTTGTATTTCACTTCCAAAATAAAAAAAATAATAAAAAAAGACACACAGGATTTTTCCCAGGAAAGAGCTACCAGACACCGGCTGTTCAGAACAGACTGAGGAAAAGATTTATGAACTGGATTTAGTTTAGTTTAGATCTGTTGAGTTACAGAGAGAGAGAGCAACAAACATTTATTTATAGGAAAATGTCACCGATTATTACTTTAAGAATAGAATGCAGACAACATTCACTACGAAACCAAACCGCTTAATTTTATCCCTGAAATATCCTTAATTTCTCATTACATAAACATTAATTAAGTTAGGTTTTAATTTAGGTTAGTATCATGGGTTTATAAGGGATTGATTCAAGGGTTGACTTGTGGAGACACTCGGCCTTTTGTGCAGGTTTACAGGTTATTAATGAGTTATTAATGGAAAGTTCCTGTCTCCCTGAATGTTACACTAAATTAGAAAGTAAGGAGTCAAAAATTAAGCAGTGTTTAAGGAGGTTTTGAGGGAGTCTCCTCCATTAATAACTCATTTTAAATTAATTGCATTAATTAAGGGGAGATTTAAAGTAAATGTAAGGTTATTTTAAGGGATTACTGGTTGGGAGTGTTGACTCCACATGAGCCGCAGCTTCAGAGACTCAGACTTGTTTTTATGTGATGTCTTCTTTTTATCTTCATTTTATCTTCTTTTTATTTTATTTTATCCTTAGTATTTTTTCTGCGTTTTATTTTACAGTTATCCTAGTATTGATTTGAATGTTGCTCTTCTCCTCCTCTGTCTTCTCAAACTGTTGCATTTCATTGAGTCAAAAACTAAGGGATGTTTAAGGAGGTTTTCATGTGAATGTAAGGTTATTTTAAGGGATTACTGGTTCGTAGAGATCGCTCGTTATTAACCCACCTCCCTCTCTGGTGGCTCCCCAGCCCGTGATCCACGCCGCCGTGCCTGCTGGGAAGTGGTGCGTGGCGGTGGGCAGGCAGATGGGCCAGACGTTCTGGTTGAGCGGCACGTCGGCGTCCAGCTCCATGAGGGCGATGTCGTTGTCGTATTTCACGGTGTCGTACGCCGGGTGAGCGACGATCCGCTTCACGTTCCTCTTCACCGTCCACTGGTTGGTCTGGCTCTGGATGTGCAGGCCCAGCAAGGCCTCCCATTGGTCCGCTTGAGAATACCTGCGTCAGGACAGACTCAGGAGGTCAGAGGTCACGAGTGCAGAGGAGAGAGCTGTTCCAGACTTCTATCATTGGAAAATTCATCCTAGAATATTGTAATGGACCAAACAACTTTGGATATGAATTGACTGACATGAGTCAAATTCAACTGAAATTCAAAGATTAATGATAAAAATGTAGTTAATACTGACACATTAAAGAGTAGCTGAACACCAAAGCCAAATCTATGTAAAGCCAGGTGATGTCACCACCTGTTGTGACATCACCTGGCACCAAAGATCAGCCAATAGCAGATGGCAGTTTCAGTAGCATGCTGTTTACCTTTAGATGTCAGACTTTACACAGGTTTGGCTTTGGGGTTTAGTTTCTCTTTAAAGACCTTAGAAACGGTGTCTTTACTTCCTTGATTTGATGCATTTCCTGTTGAAACAGGATGTTGGGGCGGGACTTAACACAGGCCGTAATCTAAATTTGCATGAACACGATTTCAGACCCTGTAACCAATCCTGAAGCTACCGGGTGCTATGTGTGAGATTTCCCTGAGACGTAATGAAGCTTTCTGAAGCTTGTTGTCACGTTCGGTCCGAGTCGAAGCTTTTCCCTTTTTTTAAAAACTAGCTCATCTCCTCTCTCTCCCCCTCCCATCCCTGAAAAAAAAAATTCTAGTAATTGCGGAATCGATGAAGCGAGTGAGGAAACTTGTTAAACTAGTAAACTTGCTACCTGCCTCTTCACTTGTCATTGTATTTCATATTTCTTGTCATATGATATTTCTCTGTAGGTACGTTTATTTTAGCCATTAGCCTTTATGCACGGTTTGTCCTTAAGGGCTTCCGTAGCCCAGTAGCTTTGCTGTGTGTGTTTACAAATGTGTTGCGGTTTCTGTCTCCCTTTAAGCAACTGAGGCTCAGATAAATGCTCAGCCGCCCTCGTAACACAGTTATCTGGTCACTGAGTTTTGGATCTCGTGTGATGGATGCAGAGTGTGTGTCGTACTTGTTCTTCCCGTCGTCCTGGACGCAGTGGGCGGCGGTCAGCAGCCAGCGGCCGCTCAGCACCGACGCTCCGCACACGTGACCCGTCCCTCTGATGTGGAGGCTGACCTGCCAGGGCCACTCCCCCTCCCGGGACACCTGACCGCCCACGATACGAGAGCTCCGGTACGGCCGCGTCCCACACTCTGCCCACACACACACACACACACACACACACACACACGGTTACCGAGAGGCATCCTTTCAAATGTGCAGTTAAGTAATAAGGTCATACGTACATTCACACACAGACAAATTATTCCTGACATGTCTTTAAAAACTACAGTATACTGAGAAATACAGTTGATAGTGAAAACACACACACATATTATTACTGCTAACAAATATCCAGATCTGCAAATTAATGCAGTTTGTTGCCCAGACCTGTAAAAAGTACAAGTGTATAGTTTATATCTGATTGTTTTTTTATTTAAAAAAGTAACAGGAAGTTGTAAGCTCATAAAGTGAGCGAGCTGGACTCAGCGTGACAGAGAGAGACGAACAGAAGAACTGGAGAACAGAAACAGAGCGAGCAGCATCATCACACCGGACATGTTTCAGCTGCAGAGAAATAAAGTTCCACTTTGTTCAACCTTCATGTATCCAGAGACAGTTTGCTGAGCGAGCATGTTTCACCCTCAGTCACACTGCCGCTGGTGTGTGTGTGTGTGTGTGTGTGTGTGTGTGTGTGTGTGTGTGTGTGTGTGTGTGTGGCGCAGCAGACTCACGGCAGCCGTCCTCGTCGGACTCGTCCTCGCAGTCCGGCTGTCCGTCACACTCTGGGTTCAGTTTGCTGATGCAGAGTCTGTTCCTGCACTGGTAGGTGAACTGAGAGCACTGCTGCAGCACCAGAGCTGCAGAGACACAGTCAGTACTGATACTACTAATACTACTACTGCTAATACTACTACTGCTAATACTACTACTGCTAATACTACTGCTGCTAATACTACTGCTAATACTACTACTGCTATTACTACTACTGCTAATACTACTACTGCTAATACTACTACTGCTAATACTACTGCTAATACTACTACTGCTATTACTACTACTGCTAATACTACTACTGCTAATACTACTACTGCTAATACTACTACCACTAGTACTTGTACAACTGCTACTACCAATACCACTACTGCTGCTACTACTAATAGTAATAGCACTTGCACAACTGCCACTACTACTACTACTACTGCTGTTACTATTACTACTACTACTGCTACTACTACTACTACTACTGCTACTACTACTACTACTACTGCTGTTACTATTACTACTACTACTGCTACTACTACTACTACTACTACTGCTACTACTACTACTACTACTGCTGTTACTATTACTACTACTACTGCTACTACTACTACTACTACTGCTGTTACTATTACTACTACTACTGCTGCTACTACTACTACTACTACTACTGCTACTACTACTACTACTACTACTGCTACTACTACTACTACTACTGCTGTTACTACTACTACTACTACTACTACTGCAACTACTTCTACTACTACAATTACTGCTACTGCTACTATTCTATTACTACTACAGCTACAGCTACTACTACTGGTGCTGCGGCTGCAACTAATGATTCTTTTGATTATAGATTAATCTATCGATTATGTTTTTCGATTAATCGATCAATCCTTTAGTCTGCCCTTCACAAGTCAACGGAGCACAAAGTGATTCTTCAAATTTGTCTGACCAGCAGCCAAAAAGCACAAAGTATTAATTTTATAACGATATGAGACAGAGAAAAGAAGCAAATCTTAACATTTGTGAAACTGTGACCAGCAAATGTTTTGTATTTACTTAATAAATGACTAAAACGATTCATTGATTATCAACATTTTAAACAGTTAATTTTCTGCCAGTAGACTAATTGATTAATCGACTAATCGTTTCAGCACTAACTGCTACTGCTGCTACTTACTTAACTGTATCTCTGGATAAGAGTGTCAGCTAAATGTAAATGTGAAAAATATATCATTATGATCGTTGTTGATGTTGTTGTTGTTGTTGTTGTCGAACACTGGAAACTGTTTCTTACATTTCTTGCACTCGGCCTCGTCGGAGCCGTCGCCGCAGTCGTCTCGGCCGTCACACTTCTTCTTCTCTGCGACGCAGCGGCCGTTTCGGCAGGAAAACTCTCCCGGTTTACATTTTGCTGGAGAGAAGAAAACATCCATCAGAGATCTTCATGAAACAAGTTCTAACATTAAAACCCTTTTATACCATGAACCGCTGTGTGGAGGGAAACATGACAGACTGAGCTGTCTGTTATCTTTCTTCCTGTAAATGTGCTGCTTGTCTCATTTTTAAAAAACAGTATATCATTATCAATTTAATATTCCTACAATAAGAGCATGTTGGAGACGATTGGTCTCCTCTATCTCACACCAGTGGTATTGTTAGTGCTAGTGTTTCTCCATATTAAGACTACATTTCCCATCAGCCCCGTTGCTGCCTGTCATGAATACTATGATTGAGCATTTTTAGCATTTCTTTTTGAAACTCATGGCCATCGCTAGCTGCAAACTGCCCCCCGGTGTGAATGAAGAATCCTAATCTAATCTGTGGATCTGAAGGTTTATTGACCCACCGCAGTCTTCCTCGTCGGTGTTGTCGCCGCAGTCGTCGACTCCGTCGCACTGCCAGAACTTCGGTTTGCAGCGTCCGTTCTTACACTTCATCTGCGCCGCCTCGCACCCTGCTCACACACACACACAGGAGGCGTCAGGACTGTCGGGTTACCGACCGACGTCCTGTCCGGATTTATCGGCCGGGTTTTACTCACTGCAGTTGTCCTCGTCGCTGCCGTCTCCGCAGTCGTTCCAGCCGTCGCACCTCAGGGTGCTGTTGATGCACAGGTTGTTGATGCATTGGAACTTTCCTGGGCAAGCTGATCAATAACATGGAACAGTCAGAAAATATTCAGAAAGCCAGGCGTAACATGTCAGAAGTGAAACTAAAGCCATGTGATTTTCCATCTTTCTCACCCACAGAAGCATGTTGGATCTCTAATGGAGAAAAATGTGTTTGATGACAATCAGTTTTGTCCACTGACCCCGACTAACAGGTCAGTGAGAGGAATTCAACCTGATCTCACACAAATATATGAAATGAACACGACTTTAACACCAAATTACGTGTCTGTGGCACATAAAGTGTTAAAACTCTGTTTTCCCAGCAGGAAGCGGTTCCCTGAAGCAGACAGGACTGTAACCAGGCAGAAGAGTCTCAGCAGAGTTTAATTCGTTTAATTAGTGAAATTTTTGGCTAAAGTTTTTCTTATTTAACTGATCAAAGCCTTTCCCAAACCTTAACCAAGTTGTTTTAGTTGCCTAAACTTAACCGTTAGCCAAACTTTGGAACGTATTCAAATTCGTGGCGGAGCAACGTTATTTTCATTTAATTCGTGTCCACAGCAAGTAAATCTACATTTCAGAGTTCGTGTTCATTTCACGTATTTGTGTGAGATCATGTTGGAGGAATGGATTTATACGGTACAACTAATGTTGCTGCAATACCATCATTTTGACTTCAGTACCAATATAAAGTTTAATATGTATAAAGTAAACATGATGCAGGAAGCCCTTGGGCCAATCAGTGACAAGTAAATATCCGACTCAGTTTCCTCAGATCAGATTAGAGAAACGACTGGCAGAAGCTTGTCTTAAGGCAAAAGTTCAAACATTTAAAACACAATCACAGTCACACATACAGTCAGTCTGATTGTATAAGAAATATAAATAAAATGAAAGTAAATCTATCGAACGAATAAACATCTGGCTTACGGTTGGTCGGGACGAAGGCTTCGAACTCGGCGGTGAAGCCTTGGTCGACGTAGGAGGAGTCGGAGGTGAATCTGGCGGTGATCTTGTTGCTTCGGCTGGTGACGACGGTGCTGTCCGGCTTCCCGCCGCACAGTCTGCAACACACACGATTTAAAGTTCGAGCATTTTGTTAATGCCGATATCCAGAGCGACTTCCAGTGAGCCTAACAGTAGAATAAGCCTCAATTGCTAGACCTGTTCCTAGATCAACATTACAAGCAACCAATTATTTATTTATTTAATTTATTTATTTTTTAACCTTTATTTTTACTAGGAAGTCCCATTCAGAACAAGTCTCTTTTCCAAAGGAGAGGTGTAATTATTTTTTGTAATATGCTGCCTGGAGAACGCCACTTTTCAAGCCCCTGGAGGGTTTTTAGGCAATTCTCCTTCACATTCCTTTTTCCATTTCACTTCAATGGCAGATATATTGCACTTTTTTTTAAATTATATATATATATATATTTTCACATTCTGTATTGTAAATATCTCTTTTTGTTTTTTATATTTATATTCTTGACTTTGACTTACAGTACTTGTGCTTTTTTACTTCTACTTCCTATTTTTCTCCATGTTTATTGTATGCACCTACATACCAAGGCAAATTCCTTGTATTGTGAACTTTACTTGGCAATAAACGTGATTCTGATTCTGATTCACTTGCAAATTATCTATTGTGTTCTTTTCTTTTAATTTTTTATATGTGACAATAAAGAAAGAAAGAAACAAACAAACAAGAGGCAACAACAACAACTTCGGCTCCCTATAAGAGCCAGGGAAAAAGCCAGAGATAATATCAATATCAAAAAAAAAAACAACCAATTTGCAGATGACCGACCTTTCTCCGTTGACCTCGACTCGATCCTTCGGACACTGGCTGCTGTACTGTCCCGGCTCGGACAGAGAGAACTTGGTGAACTGAACCTTTACAAAGTTTCCTTTGGGGACCTGGCAGAGACCGAGACCGAGAGCGAGGAAAAACACAATCACAAAATCCCAAATAAAATTGTAAAATAAAGATATTGTTAAAGACAGTAGATGATTGCTGACGAGAGAATATAAAGCACATTTAAATATTCAAATTCGGAGTGTTCTTTAACGATTTTCACTAAACTTAAGGGAATGGTGCATCTCATTGCTCCATTCTGCCATTTTTTAAAGATTTAAAATCGGCCAGAAGGGGGCGCTATAATGTTTATTTTACTTGCTACTGATTGGCTGAAGGTGTGCCTGCATTATTCATGAGGGACAACATGTTTATCTGTTAATGGTACAATGATCTTTGTTTTTGCTGAAGCTGAGCTGAATAATTAATCTAAAAAAAAAAAATCGAAATTGCAATATGAACTTCTGTAATTTCTGAGGCTGAATTTCTTACGAGAGAGTTTGGTCCAAACTGGATTTGTTAACAAGGAGTTTTAGAGCTGCAGGTAATCTTTGGTCCATAATCAAAACCTTTCATCAGACTCAGTAAATCCTGCACACTCATATATTTTTTTTTAACAAAATCACTTTTCTTTAAACAATTTTAAAGCTCTAAAAAATGCATAACAAGAAAAACTCAAATAATCGCAATTAGATCGATGTCTTTCAGCCCTGAAATAGACAGTGAAACCCATCAGTGTAGAATAGTTTTTAGCACAATAACATGTGCAGAAATCGGAGGTGTATCGGGTGGAAATGGAAGCAGGCAGAACGTTTACCTCGATGTCCCAGACACATGTGGTTTTCGGAGGATAGTTGGAGGGGAAGAAAGGTGACGAGAAGGAGCCTTTGAGTCCCGACAGTTTCCCACCACACTCTGGACGGGACACACAATTCACATTCACACGTTAGGCTGTTAGCACACAGCGATGTGAAGAGGAAATGCGAGCCAGTCAAAATAAGCAGAAAGGATTTTTTTTTAACCACCACACACTGATCAGGAAGTCAATTCATAGAGTGGAAACAAAAACAAAATGATGTATTGAGAAAAAAGTTTTTACCCCGAAACTGAAGCAAATGTTCCTTTGTAGGCATTTAGAGCAACTTAGAATAAGTAAAACAGTAGAATAAGCTTCAACTCCTAGATCACCAACATTACCAGTAACTAATTGTATGGAGGTCAAAGGTCAGATTTCACAGCATCCAGACAATAGATGACAAACAACAAAATATTCCTGTGACTCAAAAAACATCCACGAGTCTCATATTCAGTTTTTAAAATCTGCCAGTGGAATTAGATAATTATACTACTACTACTAATAATAATAATAATAATGAACTTTATTTGTATAGCACTTTTCAAAAAGCAGAGTTTACAAAGTGCTTTACATAAAAAAAATAATAATAATTAATTTAATTAAAATCATAAAAATAAATTAGTGTCCAATGCAGTTTCACTTGTACCGTAAATAGCAGATCACTCAGCTAGAATCAAGAATCAAGATGTGTAATTGCACTTTCTGTATATTTCTGTATTTGTGTTTATGTTTAAAATAGAATAAAACTCAATACTAAATGAAATGTTATGGTGGTGATTTTTTGCAAGATGTTTAGAGAAGGGATGACTCTTCGTACTCGGAGCGGTCAGAGGGACCTGGCTGTAGCTGGCCCTGAAGCCGGGGAAGTTCTTCTCCTGGCCGGTGACCAGCGTCAGCAGCAGGACGTTCCCCGACGACAGGAAGGACAGGGGATCATGGGAGTATCCGCACTTCCTGTAGAGAGGGTCAAGAGAAGCAGGCTGTCAGCTGGGAAACACGTGGCGTTCTCACCCCGCAGTCAGGTGGCGTCAGATTTACGGTCTGAACGGGTTTCCGACCAGGAAGTGCCGCATGAACACCTGATTCTGTCGGATGATGAAGTCGCAGAAATCAGGATTGTAGCTGCAGCAGGAATTGAGTCGTGACGTCATCGCTCTTTCCAACATGGCTGAACAGAGCGCAGAGTCGCACGGCAACGGAAGAAACTTCATACAATAAAGCCGAAAATGAACCACAAGTACAAATTTAAAAGACGTGGATATTCCTTGATACCTGTAGTGCTGCAGCGTTCAGTTTCCTGTGGTGTTTACATTCACAATCCACTGAAATAGCTGAAGATTGCTTGCTAGCTAGGCTATCGCTAGCTCGATCGCTAACGTTAGCTTAGAAGAAAAGTAGAAGAAAAGAAAAGAAGAAACATTTTCCAATTTTCCGACCATAAAAACGCAAACTACTGGGATGGTCGAGTTATGACGTATTCCAAAGATTTTTTTTTTTTTCCTGGCCAAAATTATTCATGTACATTGATTAATTTTTTTATAGAAATATTTCAAAGTTTGCAGAGCTTGGTGGTGGCGGGGCATCCTGGTGTCTCAGTGGCCTAAGGCAGTGGTTCTCAACATGGATCCGGGGACCACCAGGGGGTCCTTGAGGGGGTCCAGGGGGTCCCCCAGCAAACTGATGAATTGTTAAACTTCAGCTTTATTTCATTTACAAGAAGTGAACACAGTTAGAGAATGTAGAAGAATGACTTCTGATTTTTCTGAGAGTTTCTCTGTTATCTCTCTATACAATACAGATAGTCATGATCAGAAT
>NC_136010.1:2115963-2130963 GCF_048128805.1 Centroberyx gerrardi
GTCACTCAAGCGTTTGACAGAATTACAACACTTTTACAGACAGGATCTTCTTTTTTAAATATTTAACAATAGGTCATGATGTTTTTGGGGTTTTTTTGACAAATGAAGTTTTGGGCTCCTCAGATATCAATGTGATGCATGAGGCTGTGGAGTTGTTTTTCTGTGTGCTGATATTTTGTTCACTTTGGATAGAGAGAGAACTCGATGTAAAGAATTCTCAAAAAGAAAAACTCATTTTCATAAATAGAAAGTATTCAGTGCTTACCGAAGAACGTGGTCTTTGTCATACGTGGATCTAAAGCTACAAGAAGAAAAGGAAATTAGGAAGATGTCTTTGATTATGAAAACTGTACAAACTGTCAGGGCTGCATCATTTTGTATAATAAAATATTCTGCAGGGAGTGATGTGCGACGGTGTATTAGGGCCACTGTAGGTGAATTATTTTTTTTTTTTTTTTTTTCACCACAGCCGGGGAGAGGGGAGGTAATATTCTGAGAAGAAACTCGGATATAGAAAGATCAATTTCTGAGATCAGAAATTTGCTGAAAAATCGTATTTTAAATTGGCAAGGAACCATGTAGCTTCATTTTGCAAGGTAGGATCAACCAGGTGGAACAGTTCAGTCTCCACAGTTGCAAGTTGGAGTTTTTTCTCACACATTTCTGACTTTAATCTCAGAAATTTAGAGTTTTTTTCTGGAAATATTAGCCCCCTCTCCCCGGCTGCAGTAAAAAAAAATGTTTTTACCTACAATGGCCCTAATAGGGTGTCATACATCACCCTGAAATTTGTCAAAGTCCGCTCAGTGGCATCTGAGATATCGTGCGTGACGAACGAATGGACCGGGACGATCCGCTGTCCCTGCCCCAGTTTCATTGTGCGGGACAGTGAGGATTTATACTGGGTTGTGTGAGAAAGGGGTAAATGGATACAACTGATGTATTACAAACTGTTTGAGTCGCTCGGCCTCCGTACCTCCAGACGTGACGCTGTTGACGCGGAGCGCCCCGGTGGGTTTGAGCAGCAGCCGGCCCTGTCGGCCCTGCTGGCTCTCTGCCGCCGGCTCCAGAGACGCGATGGCTTCGTCCACCGAAGACTCTCGCAGCTGCGGGACGTCAAACTCCGACTCGTAATAAGCCACGACGCTGTCGCCGCCGCCGCCGCCGTCCCCCTCGCTGCAGGAGGAGAAACAGCCAGGTGAGACTTCATCCATCCAAGTCACTTTCATCTCCAAGTATGATAAATGCAAAGTTTTGTTCCAAAAGGGGAAAGTTGCCATTTGAAAAAAAACGCTTATACTCTTACAAAATGATAAATAGCACAAAAAATACAGCAACTGATGGTACTTGTTAAAGGAGATATTAAAAAGTAGCCTACTTAAAATAAAGTAAATGATTCTTTATGAAGGGAATTTGGTAACTTAAGTCTTTTTTGACACTTTTGTAGACTGAGCTATATGGTCGTTTGACACCGAACACATTTAGCACTTTATAACCTATTGACAGTTATGGGAATAGTGATTAATTGCTTATGTCGGCTTTCATGGGGTTTTCTCACTTTACACACAGCAGAGGAACAGTGTGATTTCAAAATAAGAGCGCCCTCTAGGAATTACCATTTCTATTTGAAAAACAAATCTTTGAGTTCGCCATGAAAATTAATGAGCGTCATGAAGCATGTCAGTTATTTAAGTGAAAATGTCAAAATAAAAGTCCTCCTAGTAACCAGCCATTATTAATTGAAAACATCCACTCAAGTAAAATGTTAAAAATAAGATGGAGAAGTCAAAAATCATTGAATGTTTACATATGAAGTGTTTCAAGAAATGAGGTGAAAATGAAACGTACCTGAAGGCCTGCACTGTGGACCCCGTAAAATATTTGGACAGCTCCGAGTTTTTACCGTAAATCAGTTTCAGCTGAAAGGTGCAAAGGTGAGGTTTATTTTTTTCACTGCAGCAAAACATCAGAATCACCTCAACTGACAAGGAAATGCAGAATAGAGGAACCAAGGAAAGCAGAAACAGGACGCAGTTAAAGGAATTAACGTAATTTTACAGCTATTCATTTTAAACTGAAAGGGGGCGGGGCCAGAATCCCTTAACCCAGGCCGAAAAACGATGTCATGCTTGAGAGGACAACTGTGGAGAAACACAGTTGAAGATGCTGAAGATGAGACGAGGAAGACGGACGCCACACTCACCTGCTGGCTGACCAGCAGAGCCAGATTCTTAAACTGTTGGCTGCTGGGATCTTCATAAGCTTCTACAAAGCGCTGGTCAGCGATGCCCATGGAGCCGATGTAGACTTTCTTCACTCTCACATCCCTCCGCACTGCAGAGAGAGAGAGAGAGAGAGAGAGAGAGAGAGAGAGAGATGAATGAAAGTCAACTTTAGTTCCAAAATGAGAGTCACGAGTCGCTCCCTTTCCTCTGTCCAAACCTGAAAACTCATAAAGAAATCATTCACATCTGATTGATCTGTATCACTGTTGTCCTATAAAAACCCTGTAACACAAATTTTGGTGATTCAGTTGAAGGACGTGACCCTCTGTGGGTTGAAGGTTTAAGGTTACGGTTGGACAAATTCTACAACTTCTGGGCTTAAAACCTTTCCAACCTATTGACCTCAGTCTGGATAAAAGAGTGTGAAGCTAAATGTCTAAAATGTAAATGTAAAATCCACCAGTAAGTCCTCGGTTGACAGAGCGCTCAGCCTCACATTCAGACATCCTGAATGTTCACCAGGAAATACATACAGCCATTTGGAAATTAACTCTTCAACCCAACGTAAAACTTTAAGTTACACTTCCTGTTTTCACACTGACAGTGTAATTAGACCACAAAACTTAAACAGATAGAACGGTCCCATTCTCATTCAAATCAATGTTCCTGGACGGTCGGAGCGGCGGCCATCTTGCTGTGACCCGTCGGACTAGCTTCTGTATAAAGCGACTCGCAGCAAGTCACTGAGCTGAGAGGTTTTACAGCAAGAACCAAAGCAGCTTCTCTGTCTCCTTGCTGCCATGGATTGCTAACATGCTAATGTTGACTAGAAGAGCTAGAGAGAGAAGTACAGTCTGTGATGAAGCTACGTTAGCCTCGTCGCTAACGTTAGCTTCCAGTTGAGTTCTGACAGTTTGCTAACAGACTCATCTGCTCAGTTCTCACAGTGTGACAGACTTTACACCTTAATGTCCAGACCATAGAGATATAACAAGAGTTAGTGTTATATCTCTATGGTCCAGACTGTGTTGTCATCATCTGTGAATTAGACGGTAACACCATGTAGAAAATATTTGACCCTGCTAGTTCTCTTGGTGTCAACAAGCTTACCAACAAGCCTGTGTGGTTGTTATTTATTTTATTCATGTAGTAGTTTACTTGATAGCGACAGTACAGTTAACATGATTACACTTCACTACACTACAGCTGAAATACAAAAGATGATAGCCTACACATGTTTATTTATAGCTACTGCTAATTTCCAACCTTAGTCCCTAGTTGGGCTTTTAAATAGACTACAACTATCTAAATGTCTTGTATAGGCTAATAAAAAGTACAGAATTTTAAAAAATAGCCTACATTATACACTATCTGCATTTAAAATCTAATTAATTGGTTGTTTTACCCCGTAATCTTAACATTAGCTGTGATCATATAAAGACTGGCTACAGGTGAGTACAAGCCTGTTAGATTTCAGCCAGTTCCTGACTTTTGAATTTGTACTGGGCAGCTCCCAGTCTGAGTGTGTGTAACTGTGGGATGTGAAGCATGCTGGGTAAGTGAAGGTTATATGAGTCTTCTCACAGTGGAAGTGCCAGACCAGCATGCCGGTCAGCAGCGCCAGGCCGGCCGCCCCCACCACCAGGCCCAGTCCGATCCACATCTTCTTCCTCCGCCCGGGCTTCTTCTCCACCTGCTTGGAGTCCGAGGCCGGCAGGAACTGGAGGGCCGTGTCCCAGTCACTGTCCTGGGATGGGACAGGACAGAGGGAGGAGGAGGAGGAGGGACGGGACAGAGGGAGGAGGAGGAGGAGGGACGAGACGGCGGGATGGGACAGAGGGAGGAGGAGGGACGGGACAGAGGGAGGAGGAGGAGGAGGGACGGGACGGGACAGAGGGAGGAGGAGGAGGAGGAGGAGGGACGGGACGGGACGGGACAGAGGGAGGAGAAGGGACGGGATGGAGGGACAGGACGGGACAGAGGGATGGGACAGAGGGAGGAGGAGGAGGAGGGACGAGACGGGACAGAGGGAGGAGGAGGGATGGGATGGAGGGAGGAGGAGGAGGAGGGACGGCGGGATGGGACAGAGGGAGGAGGAGGGATGGGACAGAGGGAGGAGGAGGAGGAGGGACAGGACGGGACAGAGGGAGGAGGAGGAGGAGGGACAGGACGGGACAGAGGGAGGAGGAGGAGGAGGAGGAGGAGGGACGGGACGGGACAGAGGGAGGAGAAGGGACGGGATGGAGGGACAGGACGGGACAGAGGGATGGGACAGAGGGAGGAGGAGGAGGAGGGACGAGACGGGACAGAGGGAGGAGGAGGGATGGGATGGAGGGAGGAGGAGGAGGAGGGACGGGACAGAGGGAGGAGGAGGAGGAGGGACGGGACGGGACAGAGGAAGGAGGAAGAGAGACAGGACGGGATGCAACGGGACAAGAGAGAGCAGTAGTACAACAATAGAGCAGTTTGAAATCTCACCAAGCTTTACTACACTTCCAGAAGGGAAGCTGCAATATTGTGGAAAGTGTTGATGTTAAACATTTTGTTATAAGACTCTCTGTTATAACATCACTAACCTTTGTGTTCCTCAGGAAGGTAATAAAACGCTTCCAGATTTCCTCAAACACGATTTGTTTGTTTCTCAAAATATAAAGTTATCTTCTCCAGTAGCACATGATGTCATTCCATCAACCCAATATTTAATATTCTGCTCGTTTGTTATTTCCAGTAAAGAGCAATCAGCTGTTTGGCTTTAAGATACACGGGTCAGGAAGTGTGTATTCCTTCTTCCTTATCTGCAGGTTTATAGGCTTTAGGTTTGTTATAATTTATATTGTTATATTTTACTATTTTTATTTGGTGATGACTTTTACTTCAGAGAAGTGGGCTTGTGATGGGACGGTTGTCGGTTCAAATCCTGGACCGGCTGAGAAACTGGTCAGGACCGGTGTTCTGGTGTGACTCTGTATGAACTGTATGAATGTGAAGCAGGGTGTTGCTGTTCAGAGGAATGTCTCCACTGCTGCTGCAGCTCAGCATGTTGGATCCTGTCTGCTCCAACAGACATTTCATTTAACGTTTAAAGCCCACACCCTCTGTAACACCCTCTCTAACAGTATCATACACACTGTGCCTCCAGTCCAGACTGTCAGGTAGCAGCTAATCATGACAGTTCAGCAAGGAGTGACTATTGATTGTGCTGGGGTTTATTTAAAGGAAATATTAAATCTAAAAATCTAAAATTTAAAAAGATGAACCATTTGCCAGAGGTGGAGACTCGAGTCACTTGACTTGGGTTCTGGTGACTTGGGACTTGACTCTGACTTGTACTTTGATGACTTGAAAAGGTTTCTAAAGTCTTGACTTGAGATCTTGTGTTTGTGTAAATGACTTAGATTGAAAGTGATGAGATTTGTTCCAGCGGACGACTGAATTTAAATTCTGTTTTCTGAATTTGTATGGAATGATTGAATTTATTGAAGTTGAAACTGATTATAGAAATCAAACTCATGATGCTCTTACCAAGTTTTTATCCTATTAAAACCATATTGCATTGAAAAGTCCTAGATATTTTGTTTTCTTTAAGATGAGACTCGTGCCTAAAGACTTGAGACTGACTTGGGACTCGAGCGAAGTTGACTTGGTCACACCTCTGCCATCTGCTCATTAATGTGTTTCTCATATGGCAGATACTGCGCTCTCTACTGAGCTGAAGTGTCTCATCAGATGTTTATGTGATCTGGATCAGTCAGAGGACTGAGATCCAGATCCAGATTGTGCTGTGAGTTTTGCGCTTCAGTTTTTGTCTTTTTCACAAAGAAATTGATCTAAATCAAGTGGAAAATAGTTTTATTAATACTATTACCTTTGCAGTACTACTCTGTCTGTTGATCATCCTCAGCTGTTTTTTATATACTCATGTTCTAGCCTGTCACTTGAGATCAATATGTAGCTTGTTTAGTAGAGATGTGATGATCTGTTTCTCTCTGATACGATCGATATGTGATCTGAGCTTCAGGATTCAATACAACCAGGATACGATGTGATCAATAAAAGTCTGACTGTACAGAATTCTGTTTATTTCTGACACAAATCTTTCTAGCGATGCCATTGGCTGCTGGAATGTAAACAATTTAAAAATGTCATTACAAAGTGACAATAATATAATTTGGATGGAGAGCTTGTGAAACTGTGATGGTCAAGAGTCTCATCTGTGTTTCAGTAAGAATGAATTAAGAATTGGATTCTTGATTTTGCTTGGTCTAATTTACATCTTCATGATCATGACATCATCAGCAGCCGGTGTTGAGGTGCCCTTTAGCAAGGCATCGCCCTCCATCTGCTGGTTAACTCCCAGTGTGAATGTGTGGAAGTGAATGAATGACATAAAAGTTGAAAGAAAATGGATCATTTCCTGAATATAGCTACTGATTATATATCTGCGTTGGGAAAAACATCAACTTGATGTTTACTTCTCAATACTTCAGTCTGGGAATACATCCCAACACTCTCAAACTCAATAATCTGCTTTCATTTAGACAATTTAAAAACATGATCAAAAAATCAGTTTCTCCTTGTATTTGTTTGAATTAATTTTAGTGATTGTAACTTACATTTCTATTTATTGTTGTATTTCTTTTTTATCTGAGCTTAGAAGTGTTTTTTTTTTTTTTTTTTTAAAAACCCTTTTTATTGGATGTGCTCTGGCAGCATTCTAAATGAGGTTCCCCCTCAATGTTCACCGAGATTAAATAAAGGTTTGAATTGAAATTTAATAAACGCAGATTATTGCATCCTTTAAAATGCATTTCTTTGGCTAGTAAAGCTCTCAAGACGGCAAGTAACTTGGATAATACTCAGCAGTGAGTTTTACTTTCATGCCATCACATCACATTATGAGCCAATAGTCATTTTGTATTTTAGGCTACACTCCCTGACGAAAACATTTAGGCTAATATGAATATTATAGCCTAGTTATACCGCAAGAAATTCAAATCCCTTTATGGATATTAGCTACCGCATCATTATAGTGATTTCTCGTCAGACTTTTATGTAAATGTGAATAGACAAAATAAATGAATAAACAAAATGAGCAGTCAGTTTCTGTCTGTGCTGCTCGCGGGATGGGTGCTACCCTGCTGACGTCACTGCGAGGTCCCCCAGGTTGTCCTACCTGTTTCGGACTGAACTTCATTCCAGAATCCAATAAATCCATAACGACTCAAAGTCCCGTCGAAGTCTTATCTGATGTTTTTTTCCCCGCAGTTCTGACCGATCTCTACCGGCGGGCCGCGGCGGCTGCTGCCATGGCTCGGCTGGCTTCCAGAAATGGCGACAACAGGTGAGAGGAGGACAGGTGAGGCTGCGGCAGGTGCCAGGCAGGTAGAGTACAAGTTCAGCGAGAAAACTGGGGGTTTAAAGTATAGGCTTACTTTAATCTGCACGGGAAGGAGTTACCTAAAGTTAACTCTAAATCTATTTTGTCGGGTTTGTGAGCGGCGGAAGGCGAGCCGGTCTGTCCTGCGTCCTGAAGCCGATACTGAGACCGAGACTCAGACTGATACCTGGCCACAAGAACGAGGAAATTGGCGAGAGAACAGTTCAATGGGAACGGAAACACTTTACGACGAGGAGAGTGGTCAGTAGAGACAGAGCACGCCTTCCTTGCCGATCCCCCATGAGTCATTGCGCGACTTGGTAGACGGCAGATGCGATTTCTCGGTTTCCTGCAGCGCGTTAGAAAGGCGTTAGGGATAATGTGATCTGTCGGTCATCTTCCTCTTGAAGGCTCTTTGGTTAGTTCTGCTCCGCTGACAAAACACAACACACTGGATTCTGCAAGCTAGCTGTCTACAGTTTACTGTAAACATTTGTATCACCAATAGAAGTGAATCAGTTGTAGCCTAATGGGGATTGATCAGTCTCATCCTTTTTATTTACAAATAGTGATGTGTGATAACAGTTCTTTGACCCGCAGAGTTTGATGTGTTATGAATGGAGAAGAGAGAAAAGGTAAAAATATTTACTACTGTAATGCTAACAATAAGCAAACAACAGGCCGATACATTACTGTTAATATCAGCATACCAGCTCTCTGCTGTCAGCTCAGACCTGCAGTGTCTCCACCTGCAGTCAATTCAATTCAATTCAATTCAAAGTGCTTTATTAGCATGACACTTCACAAACAAACAATATTGCCAAAGCATGTAACAAAAGATTAATCATCAATTAAATTATTAAATAACAAAAAATAATAATAATAAATTTAAAAAAACACAAAAAAAATTAAGTAACAGAAAAATAATTCCATCCCCTCCTATTTATTATTGTGTGTGTGTGTGTGTGTGTGCGCGTGTGTGTTGCTGTGCCTCCACTGTCTACTGACTATCATTGTTTCTGTGTTTATGTCACTTGTGTTTCTGAGGAAACATAAACCAGCAAAATATCACCTTAGTCAATTAAAAACAGAACTTTTCACATACATTCATATATTATTCTTCACATTTCTCATTCAACTGTGTGTCCCTCTTCCCTTAAAGTGTGACAGCAATCTACAGATGTAGCAGCTGATGCTGCACACTGACTTTTCTCCCCACACAGCAGGGCAGTTTGAGAGGATCAGGCAGATGGTTGAATTCGGGGTAAATTCTACATATCCTCTCAAAATAAGTCTGTCTCACGTCTTTGTATCTGTCACAGTGTAACAGGAAGTGACTTTCTGTCTCTGTCTCTCCCTGACAGCAGAATAAACACAACCTGCTCTCCCTGGGTTGCCAGGTCTGTCTGTGTTAACCTGTTTCTACAGCCAGCTTGTGAGCACAGAGCCTGCACCTCGTTAGGGATTTCCTCAGTTTGCTGTCGGTCACATGGTCAGATATTCTGCCGCTGTGTGTCTCTGTCTAGGGTCAGACAGACTTCTAATTTGCTTTGTGTTTTTGTCTTTTCCTTCCAATAGGTGATATATTTTTCTTTCTGTTTTGAAATGATTTGGTTGGTCCAGAGAGACTGAGGATTGTCCTGAATCCCTGGTGTTTGTGTCCAGAAGGAACTCTTCTTGTCCTTGTTCCACTCCTGGCACTGAAGAGCTTTATACTGATAGGAGTGGGGGTCGCTGGATCGGAGATGTTTGTAGAATTGCAGTCTCTCTCCACCTGCAGTGTCTCTCTCCACCTGCAGTCTCTTCTCCACCTGCAGTCTCTTCTCCACCTGCAGTGTCTCTCCACCTGCAGTCTCTTCTCCACCTGCAGTCTCTCTCCACCTGCAGTCTCTTCTCCACCTGCAGTCTCTCTCCACCTGCAGTCTCTCTCCACCTGCAGTCTCTTCTCCACCTGCAGTGTCTCTCCACCTGCAGTGTCTCTTCTCCACCTGCAGTCTCTTCTCCACCTGCAGTGTCTCTCCACCTGCAGTGTCTCTTCTCCACCTGCAGTCTCTTCTCCACCTGCAGTGTCTCTCCACCTGCAGTCTCTTCTCCACCTGCAGTCTCTTCTCCACCTGCAGTGTCTCTCTCCACCTGCAGTCTCTCTCCACCTGCAGTGTCTCTCTCCACCTGCAGTCTCTCTCCACCTGCAGTGTCTCTCTCCACCTGCAGTCTCTTCTCCACCTGCAGTGTCTCTCCACCTGCAGTGTCTCTTCTCCACCTGCAGTCTCTTCTCCACCTGCAGTGTCTCTCCACCTGCAGTGTCTCTCTCCACCTGCAGTCTCTCTCCACCTGCAGTCTCTCTCCACCTGCAGTGTCTCTCTCCACCTGCAGTCTCTCTCCACCTGCAGTCTCTCTCCACCTGCAGTGTCTCTCTCCACCTGCAGTCTCTCTCCACCTGCAGTGTCTCTCTCCACCTGCAGTGTCTCTTCTGCACCTGCAGTGTCTCTCCACCTGCAGTGTCTCTTCTCCACCTGCAGTGTCTCTTCTCCACCTGCAGTGTCTCTCCACCTGCAGTCTCTTCTCCACCTGCAGTGTCTCTCCACCTGCAGTGTCTCCTCTCCACCTGCAGTCTCTCTCCACCTGCAGTGTCTCTCTCCACCTGCAGTCTCTTCTCCACCTGCAGTGTCTCTCCACCTGCAGTGTCTCTTCTCCACCTGCAGTCTCTTCTCCACCTGCAGTGTCTCTCCACCTGCAGTGTCTCTCTCCACCTGCAGTCTCTTCTCCACCTGCAGTGTCTCTTCTCCACCTGCAGTCTCTTCTCCACCTGCAGTGTCTCTCTCCACCTGCAGTGTCTCTTCTCCACCTGCAGTCTCTTCTCCACCTGCAGTGTCTCTTCTCCACCTGCAGTCTCTTCTCCACCTGCAGTCTCTTCTCCACCTGCAGTGTCTCTTCTCCACCTGCAGTGTCTCTCTCCACCTGCAGTGTCTCTTCTCCACCTGCAGTCTCTTCTCCACCTGCAGTGTCTCTTCTCCACCTGCAGTCTCTTCTCCACCTGCAGTGTCTCTTCTCCACCTGCAGTCTCTTCTCCACCTGTAGTGTCTCTTCTCCACCTGCAGTGTCTCTTCTCCACCTGCAGTGTCTCCTCTCCACCTGCAGTGTCTCTCCACCTGCAGTGTCTCTTCTCCACCTGCAGTGTCTCTCTCCACCTGCAGTGTCTCTTCTCCACCTGCAGTCTCTTCTCCACCTGCAGTGTCTCCTCTCCACCTGCAGTGTCTCTCCACCTGCAGTGTCTCTTCTCCACCTGCAGTGTCTCTCTCCACCTGCAGTGTCTCTTCTCCACCTGCAGT
Source organism: Centroberyx gerrardi (assembly GCF_048128805.1). NCBI lineage: Eukaryota > Metazoa > Chordata > Actinopteri > Beryciformes > Berycidae > Centroberyx > Centroberyx gerrardi. The sequence goes on from NC_136010.1 coordinate 2,126,895, forward strand.
CTCTTCTCCACCTGCAGTGTCTCTTCTCCACCTGCAGTCTCTTCTCCACCTGCAGTGTCTCTTCTCCACCTGCAGTCTCTTCTCCACCTGTAGTGTCTCTTCTCCACCTGCAGTGTCTCTTCTCCACCTGCAGTGTCTCCTCTCCACCTGCAGTGTCTCTCCACCTGCAGTGTCTCCTCTCCACCTCCTCTCCACCTGCAGTGTCTCCTCTCCACCTGCAGTGTCTCTTCTCCACCTGCAGTCTCTTCTCCACCTGCAGTGTCTCTTCTCCACCTGCAGTCTCTTCTCCACCTGTAGTGTCTCTTCTCCACCTGCAGTGTCTCTCTCCAACTGCAGTGTCTCTTCTCCACCTGCAGTGTCTCTCCACCTGCAGTGTCTCTTCTCCACCTGCAGTCTCTTCTCCACCTGCAGTGTCTCTTCTCCACCTGCAGTCTCTTCTCCACCTGTAGTGTCTCTTCTCCACCTGCAGTGTCTCTTCTCCACCTGCAGTGTCTCTCTCCACCTGCAGTGTCTCCTCTCCACCTCCTCTCCACCTGCAGTGTCTCCTCTCCACCTGCAGGTGTCGCTGCAGACCAACACGACAGCAGCACCTACAGTCACCTGCTCGTCCTCTGAGAGGAGGAAAAAGCAGTGAGCTCTCACTCTGCCTCTATTTCCAGCCATTGCAAACATCAAGTGAAGTGGACCAGAGTCTGTTCTCAGTGTTTTGGCATTAATTGTAATTAAAAGTTAAGGTTAAAAATGCCTGAGGTTTATTTGGCCCAAATTACACACAAACCCAGATTTAAAATGTAAAGAGCAAATCAGCACAAAATCACTTTTTTTAAGCTGTAACAGAGTTTACAAAGTACTTTGACAGTCAAAATCAATTCAAAAAGCTGAATACTCAAAAGAAATTTAAAACAGCAATTGAACAGTTTGAGACAGGAATTAAATTCAGAGAAGACAGAGGAGGAGAAGAGCAACATTCAAATCAATACTAGGATAACTGTAAGATAAAACCCGAAATAAATACTATGGATAAAATAAAATAAAAAGAAGATTAAGATAAAAAGAAGACATCACATAAAAGCAAGTCTGAGGATCTGAGGCTGCACACTGGCTCAAATGGAGTCAACAAACCAGTAATCCCTTAAAATAACCTTACATTTACATAAATTCACCCCTTATTTCATGCAAATTAGTTAAAGAGTATAAAAGAGTTATTAATGGAGGAGACTCCATCAAAACCTCCTTAAACACTGCTTAATTTTTGACTCCTTTCTAATTTAGTGTAACATTCAGGGAGACAGGAACTTTCCATTAATAACTCATTAATAACCTGTAAACCTGCATAAAAAGCATAAAAAAATCCCTTAATTACTATTGTCTCCACGAACCAACCCATGAATAATCCCTTAAAAACCCATGATACTATACATGTGATGTCATCTGTTGAAATCAGGAAGAAGACATTTAGATTACATGTCACCACGCAGGGTTTCTGGGTAATGAAGTCCTTCTGCCACCTGGGGGCGCCAAAGAGCGAAGATGCCTCCTGCAGCTCGAAAGCACGGCTAGGTCACGCTTCCATCATGCTATATATCATGTAATGTCATGTAATGTAATGTCATGTAATGTCATGTAGTGCAATGTCATTTATCATGTAAGTTACTGATTTTGTTCTGATGGTATGGATTATTTCATTGAGTGGAAGGATCGATTTCTGAAACACAGTATGAGCTTTTCCTCCATGTTGATTGATGTCATCCTCTCTTTCTGTCACCTTTCTTTTCTCTCTCTCTTTGTCTTTCTCTCTATCCTCATGTTTTCATTTGCCTCTGTTTTCTCTCGTTTTTCTTTCTATCTCTCTACCTCATTTCGCATCTTTTTCTTTTATGCTCTCTTCTCGTCGGTCTCTCTCCACCCTTACTTAATGTCTCTGCTCATACTTGTCATCTCCTTTCTTTCTTTCTTTCTTTCTTTCTTTCTTTCTACCTTCCTCTCTCCTCTTTCTCTCTCTCCGTCTCTCACTCTCTTTCTGTCTGTCTCTGTCTCTCTGTCTCTCTCTCTCTGTTTCTCTCTCTGTCTTTCTCTCTCTCTCTCTGTCTCTCTCTCTGTCTCGCTCACTCTGTCTCTCTCTCTGTCTCTCTCTCTGTCTCTCTCTCTCTGTCTCTCTCTGTCTCGCTCACTCTGTCTCTCTCTGTCTCTCTCTCTGTCTCTCTCTCTCTGTCTCTCTCTGTCTCGCTCACTCTGTCTCTCTCTCTCTCTCTGTCTCTCTCTGTCATTTGCAGATGAATTAAAGTATTTTCATGCTCCTCTTTTTAATCGGTTGAGTCTGAAGTGAATTGCTTCTCCTCCTGATGCTGAATTGCCATAGAAACTAATGAAAGAACTTCACAGGGAGCTCAAGTCTGCTGTAATTCTCATCGACTCCCATTCCAATTCATTCAGTCATTCAAGCTTTATTGTTCATAAGGGAAATTTGGCTTCAACAGGGTTTATACTGAAATCACACAATAAGACACACTGAAAACACACTGAAAACACAATGAACACACAATGAAAGCACAATGAACACACAATGAAACCACAATGAACACACAATGAAACCACAATGAACACACAATGAAAACACAATGAACACAGAATGAACACAATCAAAACACAATGAACACAATCAAAACAATGATCACACAATGAAGACACAATAAAAACATGACTTAAACAATGAAAACAATAGAAACACAGTGAAAACAATGAAAACGCATCCCACAATAAAACGCATAGTAACAAATCACTGAAACATACAGCATACCATAATAATAATACATTTTATTTGTATAGCGCTTTTCTAAATACTCAAAGACTCTTCACACAGGAAAGGAGATACAATCAGACATCCAGTTGGTTGGTAAAGCAGACGGGAGGCAGCAGATAAAAAGTCACTCAGTTCAAAACAAAGTCTCTCCAGACTCAGGAGGCTGCAGCACTTCATGTGCAAATTAAACAAACTAATTGCAGTGGGGATTTTCTCAGAGTTTACCAAAGGACCTGCATGGTTCCACAGTTAATGAAGCAGACAGAATTATTTATGATTTACATGAAGATTATGAATGTAATTTCTACAGTATGGGGATGTACAATATGTCCCCATTGCTATTTCTAAAATAGGGAATGTAATTTCTATAGAATGAGGATGTATGCTAGCATAGATAACACTAATATAGTGAATGTAATTTGTACAGTATGGGGGTGAGCCCGCATTGCTAATGCTAATAGAGTGACTGTAATTTCTACAGTATAGGGACCTTTGCTAGCGTAACTTATGCTAATATAGTGAATGTAATTTCTATAGTACAAGGGTCTGTGTTAGCATGGCTAACAGAAACTAATTTCTACAGCATGGGGATCTATGCTAGCATTGCAAATGCTAATAAAATTAATGTTATTTCCTTAGTATGGTGATGTGTGCTAGCATGGCTAATGCTAATACAGTGAGGGGCGAATTCACAAAAGGATCGCGCAGCTTTGAAAACCTGTGCAAATAAGACAAAAAGAAACCGTGTAATTCACAAAGCACTCGCAAAGGGTGAAATGCACCGCTAACTGCGCTGCCACGCAAATAGCGTCTCGGTGCTCCTGTGCTATTTGCACGTATTTAAATTAGGTAATATGCATATATTTGGCGCAAAATTGGCCCCTTTCTATGCAAATGAGCCTCATTGCAAAAACAGTCCAATTCACAAAGATCGGCGCTAATTGCCACACGCAGTTAGAGTGAAATTATTAGCGTCTTCAGAGAGTTGGTTGTAATTGAAGCGCATTTATAAGGGGAGTCACGCCCAGACTTTCCAGTGATCATGGCAGCAGTGACTGTAGCAGGTGAAGGCGTCGTAATGCCAGGCGTGCTCGTGAGCGGATATTTTCAAGGAGAATATCACTTGTTGATTTAACTGAGAATTGAATTGAATTGACCTTGCAAATGTCTCTGCAACAATTCCACCTTTGTGTGACCTAAAAAATAAAATTGTCTGTAAATACAGTCTGTAAATAATATTTTGACATCATTATTATTATTATTACTATA
>NC_136010.1:2135963-2220963 GCF_048128805.1 Centroberyx gerrardi
CAGTAGGCGACAAAAAACTTCCAATCAAATAAAACATAACAGATTTTTGACACGGGTGATTTTTGACAGGTCCTTGTTCAGGACCCGTCCCAATGTCAGGTCGTAAATATCAAACGGCTCAAGCAGATTCAACATTGAATTTGTAAACTCTGCAGACAGACAGATCCTGTGATTCAGGAGGGTTGTGTCAGGTGTGTGTGGGTTTAAAAATCATAAACAAAAAGAATCCAGTGGGAACTTGCACACTGATAAGAAAGGAAGAAATGCAGAACAGAAAACCTTCATCAGTCCATCGTCAGTTTTATTTTTGCCACTTTTGCACCTTATATAAATAAATGTCAGTTGGTCTCTTTTGGATTTCTTCCTTTTTTGATCTGTGTGTGAGTTCTTGGATTATTTGAATTTGGATTCTTTTTTTTTGTTGTTTTTTTTAAGGGATATTTTTTGGGCATTTTTGCCTTTATTAGATAGTTCAAAGCAGAGACACACAGGAAAGATTTGGAGATGTGACATGCGACAAAGGTCCTGGGTCGGATTTGAACCCAGGACTTCATGTTTTACATGGTTTGCGCCTTACAACTCCGCTACACCGGTTGTGTTTCTGTCCTGTTTGTGTCTGAAGGGTCGGATCAGATCTGCTGCAGGTCGACGGATCGAATGGCTTCTGTTTTTGACGGACTACGCATCCGTCTGTTCCGTATTTTAGCCATATAAATGTATATAAATGCCAAGATTTTGCTTATTGTAGTTATTTATCACCATGTCAGTTAACAAAATAGAGGATACATGAACCAATGCTGCTTAAATAAATGTTGGAGATGAGTTTATCCACGGAGCCGCTGAGAAGCTTCTGTTCGGCAACACTACGCCTACACTCTCAAAAAAAAGTGACTCCTCTATGGTACATTAATGTTCCTCACGGTACAACTTGAGTTGTTTATGGAACAATAAGCAAAACTAGATAACTGTGTTCACTTACCCATAGGTAAAACCCTAGATACATGCAGCAGACGGCAGACCGCGGGCGGAGCAGTAACTTAGCTGCAGCAGCTTAAACCGCCGTTCAGATACGCAGACGGGACGGGACGTACGCCGTGTAGTTCAGGCCTCAGACCGCCGAGACACCGTGGACGCCCCTTCCTTGCTGGATTGCTTTTGTCTAAGATTGAATGTGTAAACTCCTCACACCGACTAATCTTAATCTTGACTAACCTTCGGTGCAGACCAGGATTCGCCCCTCCGATTGTCGGGATGGAAAAAAATCTGGTGGAGGTTTGAACTCGGGCCTCTGGATGTGGAAAAGTCCTACACAGAGTCAATTTTAACCCCTCGCACCCCGACTTTCCCTTTACATTTCCCCTTAAGTAGCTTCAAAGTTAGAAAAAGCATGTTCTCCATCCTGTACAACAACGCCCCGTCCATATTCTGCATCTGTTCCTTCCAAAGCTTCACTGAAGCTCCAGCTGCTGAGACTGAGGGAAAATATTCAAACCAAGACGCTGCAACATCACAGCAAACGGAAAATAATCTAGATGTCTTGTGCTTCATTTTCTCCACATTTCCCTGTAATTCAACCTGACATGTTTGGTGTCTTTGGAAACCTTGAAATCTTGACTAGAATTTAAAATATACTGTTGTTCTGTGGGTTTGAACAAAGGTGCTCAAACCCACGTGTGTTTGTAATGACGACCCACCGGCGGGACGGCAGGGAGGAAGAGATTATTTGGTTTAATTTTATGGTATCAGTCATTTTGTAGGTGAGTAGGTGTCTCTGTTTTTTGAAATGGTTGATATCTCAGTTACTCTTTTTCTGTCATCCTGTCTGTCTGCCCCCCCTTCTCTCTCTCTCTTTCTCTCTCTCTTTCTCTCTGTTTCTCAATTCACTTCTTATCAATTCAAAGATCTTTACTGGCATGGGTCAACATAACATTGCCAAAACAGATGAGCAACAAAGAGAAGTGATGACTCTTTCTTTCCATCTGTCTCTCTCTTTTTTGTTTGTTGTTTCTTTCTGATAGGAGAGAGGCTGCATGATGTTTTTTCTGGATATCATAGATGGTTTGTTTATTAAAGCTGCATCTGTCTTATCAGAGCAGAGCGTCCCATCCACACATTGTAATGAAGCGTAGTAATTTACTTTTCTGGTGAGCCCACTTTCCCTCAACCTGCCTCGTCTACTTCTACTGCAGTTAGTGATTAACTACGTTTCCCAGAATGCCTTTCGACAACCCTCATAACTTGTTGCATTCAGCTGTAGGTTGTATGTGTCGATGGAGTGAGCAATAGCAATACCATAGTAAGAGCAAGAGAGCACATTTTTCCAGTGGAGAAAAAGCAAGAATTACATCTTACTCAAACGCCAACCTGTCTTGTGGCTGCATTGCATTCTGGTCTATTTCCTGCTCCTGTGGGTGGAGAAAATGGTCTCTTTTTGGAGATATTTTGACAAAGTTTGGACTCGTTGCAGCAAGAGGCAGCGGAGCTCGTTGCTTCAACTGACAGCTGACTGGAGACAATACTGTCTGTGGGTCCAACAACTACAGACAATACTGTCTGTGGGTCCAACAACTACAGGAGGAAGAGAGGAATTATATAGAGGAACAAAATCAACAAACTGATTCTTTAAGATGTGAAATCCAGAAGTGTTTTCCAAACAGCGGCGAGTGAGCGCTCCGTCCAGAGAATCTCTCCCTCTCTTTGGCATCTTTTTGTACGAAGCATCACAGACTGATTTACTGACGTCATATCACAGGATTTCTGGGTATTGAAGTCCTCAAAATTCAAACAGTTACCTTTCGCTGCCACTGGGGGCCGCCAACGTACGAAGACTGCAGAGTGCAGCTTTAACTTAAGGCTGCAATAAGCGATTTTCCGACCACTACGGAGGCCCCTATGGACAAATCTAGCGAAGCACCGTGCATAAATGCTAACAGCTAAGCTAACCGTACCTACTGAGAAGTCTCACCGGTTACCAGTCTCACTTTGACAGATCTTTCTCCTGCTGAAGGTCACATGACCCACAATGACAAGTGAAGAGGCAGGTAGCAAGTTTACTAGTTTAACAAGTTCACTAGTTTAACAAGTTCACTAGTTTATCAAGTTCACTAGGTTAACAAGTTCACCAGTTTAACAAGTTCACTAGTTTTTCAAGTTTACTAGTTTATCAAGTTTACTAGTTTATCAAGTTCACTAGTTTAACAAGTTTACTAGTTTATCAAGTTTACTAGTTTATCAAGTTCACTAGTTTAACAAGTTCACTAGTTTATCAAGTTCACTAGTTTATCAAGTTCACTAGTTTAACAAGTTTACTAGTTTATCAAGTTTACTAGTTTAACAAGTTCACTAGTTTAACAAGTTTACTAATTTATCAAGTTCACTAGTTTATCAAGTTCACTAGTTTAACAAGTTTACTAGTTTATCAAGTTCACTAGTTTATCAAGTTTACTAGTTTATCAAGTTCACTAGTTTAACAAGTTCACTAGTTTATCAAGTTTACTAGTTTAACAAGTTCACTAGTTTAACAAGTTTACTAGTTTATCAAGTTTACTAGTTTATCAAGTTCACTAGTTTAACAAGTTTACTAGTTTATCAAGTTTACTAGTTTAACAAGTTCACTAGTTTATCAAGTTTACTAGTTTATCAAGTTCACTAGTTTAACAAGTTCACTAGTTTAACAAGTTTACTAGTTTATCAAGTTTACTAGTTTATCAAGTTCACTAGTTTAACAAATTCACTAGTTTAACAAGTTTACTCGCTCGCTTCATCGATTTTGCCATTTGGATAATTTCTTCAGGGATGGGAGGGGGAGAGCGCCGCTTTCAAACAGCGAGGAAGGAGACAAGCTAGTTTTAATAAAATGAAAAGCTGCTGAACGGAGTGGGAGGAGCTTCGTTCAGGAGCGAAATCTGACAACAAGCTTTAGAAAAGAGGAGAAAACAGCAACACAGCTGCTGCTGTGTGATGTTGGTTTATATCATTTTGTCTCAGTGAAATCTCCACACAGCACACATTAGCTTCAGGATTGGTTAGAAGGTCTGATATCGCTTATTGCAGGTTTATTTATTTTTTTATTTTTTTATTTTTTTATTTAGCAAAAAAGAGTAATTCAAATAAAATATCCATAATGTATACCAACATCATAAAGAGCATGTGCAAGGAAGACCAAAGAAACCCCGAGGGGCTTATGGAGTGTATCCCTTAAAAACAATCATATATAATTACAATATAGTATAATGAAACCCCAAAAAAGTTTAGAACAAAACAATATAAACAAATCAATAGGTAAAGTAATACTGTCAAATAAATAGGGGGAAAAGTAGAAAATAAGTAACAGAATATTAAAAGAAACCGAAAAGAAAAGGAAAAGCAGAGTAAAGGAATAAAGAGAGAAAACCAAAAAAAAGGAAAAGATTAGTTAACATGAAGTAATTAATTATACCAAAAAAGAGACAGCAGTATGATCACCTCAGTAAACATGATGATTGTGAAATAAATACTGTTTGACAGCTTTTTTAAACAAATTGGGTGTGAGATCAAAGAAATGAGGAGGGAGTTGATTGAAAATGAAGACTAAACTGAGACACGGATGTTCGAGTAAAGTCGTCTCTTACATCTTGTTTTATAACTATGATTTTCCTCACGTCTTCTGAAGAAGCTGTTGAACGTGGAGGGAAGCTGATGATAGATTGCTTTGAGGACAAACTGTGCTGTGAGGAGGAAGTTTACTTGAAAGATGCTGAGTATCGATAATTTCTTAAAGAGATGTTATGAGTGAGTAAGTTGCATGTGAAATGATTTGAACGTTTTTGAAGGAGATAGATACGATTCAGCTCGGTAGGATGGGTGCTGGCCCAAATGACGTTGCAATAATTAATGTAAGGATAAATCATAGAGTAGTACAACATCTGAGTAGTTTTTTTGTCCGAACAATAACAAACTTTACTTAAGATACCAGTATTTTTGGCAATTTTGGATGAAATTTCTTTAATATGGGGTTTCCAGCACAGTTTGTCATCAATTAATATGCCTAAAAATCTAGAAGATGAGATTAATGAAATGATATTATTGTCAATCATCACCTCTACGTCTTTGACACTCATTTTTTCTACAATTAAATATTAAAAAAGTTTTATTTTTTTACATTCAAAGACAATTTATTAGTTTTGAACCATACTGAAAACGTATGTAGTTCCTTGTTTGCTGTTGTAACTAGATACTGAAGGTTGCTATGAGAAAAGAAAACACTTGTGTCGGAAACTTTATATAAATCATTGACATAAATCAGAAATAGAAGAGGTCCAAGGATAGATCCTTGGGGAACTCCGCATTTAATATCAAGTTGGGGGGAGTCAGTTCCCGTAAATGCAACATCTTGTTTCCTCTTCTTCAAATAACTGGCAAACCATAATAAGGAGATATCTGAGACACCAGTCGATTTCATTTTTAATAAAAGAATCTCATGGTCAATGGTATCAAATGCCTTGGACTAGTCAAGGAATATTGCAATTGAGTATTCTTTCCTATCCTGTGCTTTATAGACTTCCTCAGTTAAGTAGGTAATTACCATGTAAGTTGAACCTTGCGAACGCCATACTGGTTTAAGTAACTTTTAATGAGGTGGAATTAAGTAAATGAATCCTTCTCTCTCTGTTTCTGTCTGCAGCATCTACAGTGTGGTGTGATGACGCTCTGAGACCCTGCCTCAAACACACACACACACACACAGACACACACACACACACCGACACACACACACACACACCATGAGTGTCCCACCCTCCCCTCCCGCTGAGGACCCGTCTACCCCCCCACCCATGACCACGCCCCCTCGCAAACCCTCTGTCCGCCTGCAGGAGAGGTGTGTACTCACCCCACGCACACACACACACACACACACACACACACACACACCATCTTTACACCCATGTTTCTTTGATTTTTTTGCAGGCGAGGCTCCAACTTGTCACTGCTGCTGGACGTGAACAGCTTGGGGGCGGAGTCTGTGTGTTCTGTCTCCACCCCCAAGGAGGTGTGGCTTCAGCTGTTACACACCTCCTCCCGACCGCTCACACACACACTGCTGCAACAGGCTGCGACGGACCCACAAACACTGAATGTAGAGTACCAGGTACTGCGCACACACACACACACACACACACACACACACACACACACACACACGTCAGACAGTCGCATTGCCGAAGATCCCTCGAAATTCAATATATCACAATAAAAAAACATGTCAGTCCGTCTGTTGTGTCAGGAACATGAATGGTGATATCAGCTCCATGTTATTCTGCTGTCAGGAACATGAATGGTGATATCAGCTCCATGTTATTCTGCTGTCAGGAACATGAATGGTGATATCAGCTCCATGTTATTCTGCTGTAGTAATCACTAATGAGACTCTTGACCATCACAGTTTCACAAGCTCTCCATCCAAATTATATTATTGTCACTTTGTAATGACATTTTTAAATTGTTGTTTACATTCTAGCAGCCAATGGCATCGCTAGAAAGATTTGAGTCTCAGAAATAAACAGAATTCTGCACAGTCAGACTTTGTTGTCACTGAACTTTTATTGATCACATCGTATCCTGGTTGTATTGATCCTGAACCTCAGATCATGTATTGATCAGATCAGGATATAAGCAGATCGTCTCATCTCTACTCCTGAGGTGTGTTTGTTTTAACGGTCAGTCTGTCCCTTTCTCCTCTGCAGAAGATCCCTCCTAACTTTGTGAGCGCTGCAGAGCTCAACGTCCCAGGACACACAGTGAAAGACAGATACAAAACCATCCTGCCCAGTCAGTAACTGCCTGTCTGTCTGTCTGTCTGTCTGCCTGCCTGCCTGCCTGCCTGTCTGTCTGTCTGCCTGTCTGTCTGTCTGTCTGCCCGCCTGTCTGTCTGTCTGTCTGTCTGTCTGCCTGTCAGTCTGTCTGTCTGCCTGCCTGCCTGCCTGTCTGTCTGTCTGTCTGCCTGTCTGCCTGCCTGTCTGTCTGCCTGTCTGCCTGCCTGTCTGTCTGTCTGCCTGCCTGCCTGTCTGTCTGTCTGTCTGTCTGTCTGCCTGTCTGTCTGTCTGTCTGCCTGTCTGTCTGTCTGTCTGTCTGTCCTCAGTCCAAACTGTTCTCTCTCCATAGCATCATATTATAATACTGTTGTTTATGTTTTACTGATCGCTGTTGTAATCTCTGCTGTGATCAGTTATCTTGTGGAAAATGAACATCCGTTCTCGGAGCTACAGACTCTCTGTCTTCTGTCTATCGAAGCTAAGCGAGCTAGTTAACAACAAGGGGATTGATAGCAACAAATGTGGTTATACAACTACCGATATGAGTACTTCACATTATGTAAACCAATCATGCAGCCTCGCCTACCAGACTATTTAATAACCAGATCACTGCAGCCACCTTTTATAAACATTTTGGATTTACTTTTCCTTGACATGTTGGTATTTTAAAGGTCCCATCTGGTGTAAAGCAGGACTCCCTCTCCTCTGTGATGATAAAGGAGTTGGATGTCTATCTAAACATGGTGAAAGTATCAAAACTAAATCCACACAATCCATATTAGAAGAGCGAGCCTCTAAACGAGCCGTTTGGACTTCCGTAACTTTGTGGCGTCACAAAGGTTCGCTCATTATCATTTCTGTAAGAAATAATAGACTAACAAAGTGTTTTTTCCAAAGCGGTCGAGCGGTCGTCATCGTTTATTACCGGAGAGTTTTCCCTACCTGTAGCCGCCGGGCCGCGGCGTCTCACGTTTCACTCTCGAAACGGTTAGCCGATCGGAACAGAGGGTCGTGAATATTAATGAGCCTTAAAGACACGGCGACAGAAACGGCCTGTTCTTGGTAAGGCTCAGAGAGATGCTGGAAAATGAACGTGGAGAAATGGATTGAGAGTGTTTTTGGTTCATGACACCACACACACAGCTTTGAATGGACAGAAAGACACAAAATAAAACACTGATGAAACAGTGGAGAATATGGGACCTTTAAACCAGTTAAGCACTCGGCTCCAGGCCTGGTCTCGGCTCCTATAGCAGTTATGGTGCGCCCCTATTGAATATGACTGTTGTTTACTCTTTATCTTCCAGACCCTGATAGCCGGGTGGTCCTGAAGAGCCCAGAGGAAGAGGCGGGGCCAGACCGCTACATCAACGGCAACTACATCCGGGTCAGAGTCTAAAATGACATTTATGCTCCATCTGTTTTCCTCCCTGACAGTGAACTCTCTGCAGGCCTGTCAGGTTTTGTGACCTGGTTTGTAGCAGATTTGGACAGGTGCTGACTGGACAGGTGAGGAGAAATTAAGCAGCACTGACAGACTGTCCTGTAACTGGACGGTCCCAGGTTCGATTCCCCAGGACCCCGGGCCGTACTGAAGGGCCCTTGAGCCTCATCTTACTTTCAAGTTTCAACTTTATTAGTCCCTGATGGGAAACTGGTTTAGTGACAGTCTTCTGAGTGTTAATAAAGAGCAAAGAGCTGCTGAAGGAAGTGTTGACATCTGCGTGTGTGTGTGTGTGTGTGTGTGTGTGTGTGTGTGTGTGTGTGTGTGTGTGTGTGTGTGTGTGAGAAAGCGCTGTCAGTTAGCGTGGGTGTCTTCTCATTTTTGTGTGTTTGAATGTATATGCGTGTGTGTGTGTGTGTAGAATTATGTGTTTATGTACATATAAGTCTGTGTGTGTGCGTGTGTGTGTGTGTGTGTGCGTGTGTGTGTGTGCGTGTGTGTGTTGGACAGCTAAACAAACAGAAACTCTGATATGAGACGAGTCGGTTAGCGTGGGCGTCTGACAACCAGGAAAACCACAGGAAGTGAGGGAGGAAGTGACACGTCCCTGACTCCCCCCACTCTGCCCACGCAGTCTTCACACTCTGCAGCCTCAGCTCTGCGTGTGTGTGTGTGTGTGTGTGTGTGTGTGTGTGTGTGTGTGCAGTCTTAAAGTGATGCGTTGACATTTTGATTGTCTCTTTTGTTTCTAAAGCAGACACCTGCCACTGTGCTGCTACTCATAATATGTAATGTGATATTCCACAACATTATATGCAGCCACACACACACACACACACACACACACACACACACACACACTTTATAGAACATAATGCTGCTGTTGGGTGAAAACCTTCTAATTGTGATTATCATGTTTTAACTTCAACTGGAAGATCTTCTTCTTCTTTGAAAACCTTTAGAATGAACTCAGAACCTGTAGAATAAACTCAGAAATGCATGATGGGTAATCTAAAATCACAGCTGTATTTCTTAGTTCTTAAAAAGTTGACATTTTGGTGATATAAGGTTTTCACCCGGCAGCAGTAATGTGTACAACAAATGAGGAATACATGTTCATTTCAACTCCAGTATATTGATTTTGGAAAATCAAAACCATTGCTTATTGTTTATTATTCAATATTTTCTAAAATCTAGAGGCTCCAGTGTTTAGAAGTGTCATCAGTGTCAACATTTTGAGTGTCTTGAAAGTGCCGGTTTTTGTTTTAAGTTATGCTTTTTATTGTTTCCATAAAAAGAACATTACAATAGGCACAAGAGAAGCTGAATCATTATCATAACAGTTACAAAAATCATTAAAAAACATGAACCATGTAAGAGAGGTAGAGTCCCAATCTTTACTGGCTGCTTTGTTGATTCTACATATGGCTCTAGACTATTTCAGACCTGTATATTTTATATTTTATATTATATTTATATATGAGTCTAGTTGTCGATGGATGGGAGAGTGTTGCTCGTTCAGTTTCCTTGCCCTACTTTGCTTGTAGTTGTAATATTTCTGGCTTATAAGGTTACAGAGTCGTTCTAAAGGCCGGTATCGTCGCCCAGGGCCTGGAGCCGCACACTGGAGCTGAATTATTCATCACTCTGTTGGTTAGAGTGTTTCAGTTTTCATTTATTTTCTTTTTTAGCCTTTAGTTATCCAGGCAAAGTGTTACTCTTTAGCTCAGCACAACATACTGCTTGATTCATAGTTACAAGCATTGCGTATAACTGCATGAATGTTTATGATGAATATGAATGAATATGAATGAATGAATGAATGAATATGAATAACTATTTGAGTTTGCGATTTATGTGGTAATCCTCAAAAAAATTCAGAATTCAAGAATTTATTTATATGAAAATGTTGCAGATTATTACTGTAAATGTGTTGCTCAAAGACACCTTGATAGCAGTTATTATAGCAGTAGTTATAGGGAGAGGAGAACGGCATTTTTCCCTGCAGGTTGGGGAATTTGAACCAGCAACTTTTGCATCAAAAAAGCTGCTTCACTAACTTCACTGCATCCAGCAGGTTTATAAGGAAACCCCTAAGGTTGAAGTTACCACCTCCCATCCTTATAACACTCTTCTGTCCTACAGGGTTACAAAGGAGTTTCCGGGGCCTATATCGCTACCCAGGGTCCCATGCTGCACACTGTAGGTGACTTCTGGGATATGGTGTGGCAGGAGAGGAGCTGTGTCATCGTCATGGTTACCAGACTGAAGGAGAACAACGAGGTAAGGAGACACGACTCCTCCTACCTCCCTAAAGTTTAACCCTAACGTATGCAGTCCTTTCTTTCTTTCCTTCCTTCTTTCCTTCCAGCCTTACTCTTTCCTTCTTTGTTGTCCTGGTTTTCCTTAGTTCCTTAACTCCTTTCCTAGGTTTCGTTCCTGTGTAACACAACAGGTCCAGTAGGTTTCCAGTCCAAACCGGGTCCAAAGGGGGTCGAGACTAAATCAAGACTAGAGCAAACTGAGTCCTATTCAAGATCAAGACCTAAATAGGCAAAATAACAGTGTTGTTTCCAAATTTGTTTCCAAATTTGTTTGAAATGTAAACATTTGTTTTCCAAATGTAAAAATAATGCCTCTTCCATCTTACTGTCCCGCCGGCGGGTCCATCAATACAAACATGTGTTGCACTGCCAAGCTTTGTTCCACAGAATTTTATTTTAAATTCTAGTCAAGATCCCAAGGTTTCTACAGATACTGAATATGTCATTCTGCACTGTGCACCGTCGGACCCCACCAGACTCAGGCCGGCGACCCATTATGGGACCCGAACCATAGTTCCAAACTCTATGGTCTCTTCAGCCTCAACCCATTTCTCCTCAGTGAACCAGACTGTCTGTATTTTCCAGAAATGTGAGCTTTACTGGCCGGAGCCGAGGAAGAGGAGGGAGGTGAAGGAGGAAGAGGAGGAGGAGGAGGAGCAGAGGGAGGAAGAGGAGGAAGAGGAGGAGGGAGAGACAGGCAGATTCGGCAGATTCCTCCTCAGAGTGAGAGACAGCAGAGAGAAAGACGGGTTCACAGTCACTGACATGGAGATCCAGGTACAGTGGTAATCAGTGATGAAATTATGATATTTGATTATGACACGATACGATACAATACGATACGATACGACACAATACGATACGATATGATACGATACGATACGATATGATACGATACGATACGATACGACATGATACGATACGATACGACATGATACGATACGATACGATACGATACGATATGATACAACACAATACGATATGATACAACACAATACGATACAATGCGATACGACACAATATGATACGATACGATACGACACGATACGATACGATACGATACGATACGATACGATACGATATGATACGATACGATACGATACAATGCGATACGATACGATACGACACGATACGATATGATACAACACAATACGATACAATGCGATACGACACAATATGATACGATACGATACAATACGATACGACACAATATGATACGATACGATACAATACGATACGACACAATATGATACGATACGATACGATACAATACGATACGATACAATACGATACGATACAATACGATACGACACAATATGATACGATACGATACGATACGATACAATACGATACGATACAATACGATACGACACAATATGATACGATACGATACAATACGATACGATACAATACGATACAATACAATACGATACGATACAATACAATACGACACAATATGATACGATACAATACGATACGACACAATATGATACGATACGATACAATACGAGACGACACAATATGATACGATACGATACAATACGATACAATACGATACGATACAATACGATACAATACAATACGATACGATACAATACAATACGACACAATATGATACGATACAATACGATACGACACAATATGATACGATACGATACAATACGAGACGACACAATATGATACGATACGATACAATACGATACGATACAATACGATACGATACAATACGATACGATACAATACAATACGACACAATATGATACGATACAATACGATACGATACAATACGATACGATACAATACGATACGATACAATACAATACGACACAATATGATACGATACGATACAATGCGATACGACACAATGCGATACGACACAATGCGATACGACACAATACAATACAATACAATTTGATACGATACGATATGTTACGATACATTATGATACGATACGATACATTACAATACGTTATGATACAACATGATATGATACGATACGATATCATATGATACGATATGACTCAATATGATATGATATGATATACGATAATATGTGATACAACGTGATATGATACGATACAATATGATACAATAAGATACAGTATGTTACGATACAAATAATGGTGACCTCATGCTGTACCAGTAGGAATAAATATCCAAGCAATAAAACATCACAGATTTTTTAACAGTCCTGCCATCAAATAAAACTCTCTTTCTCTGCCTAACTGATCTCCCATTGGTTTAGACTTTTGAATGATCCCCCCTGCGTTATGTCCCGCCCCAACATCCTGTTTCAACATAGTTTCACTCTCTATGATCACGCAGGGCCCCCTCCACCTGAGCACCTAGAGAGTGCTATTTACATAAATGTAAATATATTTACCAATACACAGGATCTGATGTAACTATCCCTTGTGCTATTGTGGGTGATATTTACATCAGAGCTTCTGTACTGATAGATATATTCATACTTCTATTTTTTGATAGGGAATTTGGAATTTTAGTCTGTCCAAATAACCTGTCATGGTTTATAACAAATGTGAAACAAATCTCAGAATTTGCTTTACACGGACTGGTAGCATTGAAATAACATGGCCATGTATCAACTTTGTATACTTTGTGTGTGTGTGTGTGTGTGTGTGTGTGTGTGTGTGTGTGTAGCTGTCTTCAGAGTGTCGTCCAGTCAGACACTACTGGTTCACTTCTTGGCCTGACCACCAAATCCCACAATGCACCACTCCTCTGCTGAGACTGGTGGAGGAGGTGGAGTCTTACAGGAAGTCCCTCCTCCCTCCCAGCTCCCAACCAATCACAGCCCCTGTCCTCAGTCCTGGACCAATCATCGTCCACTGCAGGTTAGTTCCTCCCTGACCTCAGGTCTGTTTAGCCAGTCCGCCGAAACTGGTAGAACAAAAGACTCCGGACCGTTCCCACGGTGCATTCGTCAGTTCCTTCTCAGTAGGAGAGGATTGTGGGAGTTGTGTGAAAATTCACACCTGAGGTGTGAAACATTTACATTTTCACAGTTTATACGTCTTTCTCTTCCTTTTATGATTTAAATACTGCTCAACAAAGAACAGACATGATTTGTAGGAAATTATTTTCTCAAGTGCTGTAAACTGTGATGTAGTTGGATAATGTAGGCTGCTGGTACAGAGGCTTTCAGGTGCTGTAACCCCCCTCTGGCGGCCATGTTGGAGGTCCTCCTCTGTGAACAGCTGACTGTGTTTCAAAAGAATTGAACAGACGGTTAACTTCTGTCTGTTTTTGACTGTGAACTGATCATTTCATCACTGATCCATCTGATTGATTTAGTGTTTAGATAATGTCAGCTTGTTAGCTAGCTAACCATAGTATCTGGTCAGCTAACATCACTGTCTCGTTGTTAACACATCTGATTAGCACACTAGCTAACGTATCTAGTAGCGGCTAGCGTTAGCATGTTCACATTAACATCAGTGTGTTTGCCGGCTAGTTAGCTAGCTAACAGTTTGTTCAGGTTAACTGAGCTGACTCTTCTCAAGCTACAACTCAGAGTGTTTTGGAGTAGAGACTAGGGCTAAAGACAAGACAGTTTACTGTGTCACAGTAACCAAATCCACCTTATCACACTATTCACTTTTACTGAGAACGTTACTGAATGGATCTACAGCCACACCACAACAAGCTGACTCAGCTGCTCTCTGCTTCTAGCTGCTTCATACAGATTTACACTTTATTAACTAACACACAGTTCTACAGATTTACACTTTATTAACTAACACACAGTTCTACAGATTTACACTTTATTAACTAACACACAGTTCTACATGTTCCTCCATCATGAGACTCAGCTGGGTGGAGCAGTTGTGACACAAAGCCTCTGTAGACCCTGTAACCCTGGAAACAAACTGTATATTGACATATGTTGATAACATATTTGAAGATATTAACGTAGTTGAAAAGCAAAACAAGTCATGATGTCCCACACTTTGAGGTGTTGAAAACAACTTCCTTTTTCAGAGCGTGGGCGGTTGCACCTCAACGGCCAGCCACATCCAAGTAGATAGATAAAAGAGATAAACAGCAACTTCTGTCATAACCGACTCTACCAGTTGTGGTGTGTAAATGACTATTCATCTTTTGTTCTCCTGAGCCTGGTTTCACTAAATTTTGTGAAATTAACATGATGTCTTAAAATACAAATGAGTGCTCTATGTACTGTAGTAATGTAGTAATGCATTTCCCCAGCAGGACAGGATCACCTGGGAGAGACAGGACTAGAAACAGGAAGTAGTTTGATGGTGGGCAGTCAGGGTGTGGAGGTCGGAGGTCGGGGGGGGGGGGCGGATGGTTCAACTCCCAACTCATGACAGTTTTCATTTATTGAACCGTGAGCAAAACCTGAAGCTAACCTGAAGCAAACTGTTTTAGCTGCTAAAGTGAAGCGTTAGCTAACCTTTTCATGAGACCAACAGGTGGAAATGTCCAGAGCAATTCCTGCTGTTGGACCAGAATCCTTTACTGGAGGAGGAACCCGACCTGAACTTTATTCCTGACAGAAACATGGAGGCTGAGCTTCACAGTTCAGGCTCATTTCACAAAAGTTTATGAGACTGTGTTGGTTCTCCTAGTATTTCCCCCGACTGATGGGTCAGAAAACTCTGCTGTGCTCTGGAAAACAATAAATTAATATCTTGCCTTCCCTTGTCTCCTCTCCTCTCCTCTCCTCTCCTCTCCTCTCATCTCCTCTCCTCTCCTCTCCTCTCCTCTCCTCTCCTCTCTTCCTCTCCTCTCCTCTCCTCTCCTCTCCTCCCCTCTCCTCTCCTCTCCTCTCCTCTCCTCCCATCTTCTCTCCTCTCCTCTCCTCTTCTCCTCTCCTCTCCTCTCCTCCTCTCCTCTCCTCTCCTCTCCTCTCCCCTCCTCTCCTCTCCTCTCCTCTCCTCCTCTCCTCCTCTCCTCTCCTCTCCTCTCCCCTCCCCTCCCCTCCTCTCCTCTCCTCTCCTCCTCTCCTCTCCTCTCCCCTCCTCTCTCCTCCTCTCCTCTCCTCTCCCCTCCTCTCCTCTCCTCTCCTCTCGCCTCCTCTTCTCTTCTCCTCCTCCTCTCCTCTCCTCTCTCCTCCTCTCCTCTCCTCTCCTCTCCTCTCCTCTCCCCTCCTCTCCCCTCCCCTCCCCTCCTCTCCTCTCCTCTCCTCTCCTCCTCTCCTCTCCTCTCCTCTCCCCTCCTCTCTCCTCCTCTCCTCTCCTCTCCCCTCCTCTCCTCTCCTCTCCTCTCCTCTCCTCTCTCCTCCTCTTCTCTTCTCCTCCTCCTCTCCTCTCTTCTCCTCTCCTCTCCTCTCCTCTCCTCTCCTCTCCTCTCCTCCTCTCCTCTCAGTGCAGGTATAGGGAGGACAGGTTGTTTTATAGCCAGCAGTATTGGCTGTCAGCAGCTCAGAGAAACCGGACAGGTTGACATCCTGGAGACGGTCTGCCAGCTACGACTGGACAGGTCAGGAGAAAATCTCTCTCTCTCTCTCTCTCTCTCTCTCTCTCTCTCTCTCTCTCTCTCTCTCTCTCTCTCTCTCTCTCTCCTGGTGTCTTTCTTTCTCTCTCTGTCTTTCTGCCAACTATTACTAGTCCCTCTCCCACTTAAAGGTGCTTTAATGTCAATAAATCATCACCACATTAATTTTGAGAGATTAGTATAATTACTGTAAACAAACCAGATCCTCAGTGGTCAGCCTGTCAGCCTCTACCAGCCTCTACTCTGCATCCTCCATAGTTTCTCCACCTGGTGGATCTGGAGGGAAATCTGCTGGATCGCTTTACGGCACAAAACAGGAAGAGGTTCTGTTCTTCCAGAGCAAACGGAGCTAAAGCTGAAAGAGTTTCTGGCAGCAGATGGTGGAAGGAGGGAAAGGAAGATGGAGAAATCACTTCCAACATGTTGATCCTCTTCAGGGAGGGGGACAGTGATATATTGTTTAAAAATGCTACATATTGCACCTTTAACCTGTAACCCCCCCTCTCTCTTTTTTCCAGAGGTGGTATGATCCAAACCACGGAGCAGTACCAGTTCCTGTACACCACGCTGGCCCAGTACAGCTCCCAGCTACAACAGGAACAGGTATTCAGTTTGATACTGGTGGGACTATGCAATGTGACTTTATGAAGACTTTATGAAGGAATGTGTGTGTGTGTGTATCCGTGTGTGATGGAGAAAATGCTGAACTGTTGTTACTGTGGTTTGTTTTGTTGTTTGTTGTCCCACGTATGCTGTCATATATGGAGAAATGGCTTATCTGCTGTCTATTTAGATTGAAGATTTGTTTTAGGGTGCGATCACACCTACGTTTACCTACAGGTTTTCTTTGCTCCAAACCATAGCTGAAAACTTTACTTTGTTGCGTTTTGTATCTGGTTCGTTCAGGTTCACACTGCCTGATTACAAGCCAACCAAAGCTTATAAACGAAAGTCACATGACTCACATGTAGCTTGTTTATTGGACAGGGTTCCACCAGGTTAGAGATTTTCAAATCTGACTCCAGTCTCCGTAACTTTATCTAACATGATGGACTTGTCTGTCTCTTCTTCTGTGGTGTTCATACCAGTTAAGAACACATGAAGAAATAGCTGAATATGAGCATCAGTCCAGACTTCATTTTATTCTGCTAGGCTTTCTGTCTCCTTCTACCCATAATCCCTTGCGTTTTGGGGTGGTTTCCTGTAGTCTGTTGAATTAACGAACCGCACTGCAGTTCTCTTGTTAGAGGACTGAGACTCTCGGTCCCCTTTTTTTGTGCCACCAGAGTTCAAAGGTCATTGTTCTCACCTGGACAAACCAACTGAACTGAAGGAGGAAACATGCAGAGTTCAGATAAACCGATCAGAACATGATGTTTGGGAACACAGCCTTAATCTCATTTGCTGGAACTGAAGCTTATTCTACTGTTGACCTCATTGTAAATTCCTCTGGGTAAGAACCGTGTCAGGTTAATGATTTCTATGTAAAAGTAATGCCATTAAATGTACAGTAAAGCATAATGTTGTCTCTTCACCAGAACCAGAACCAGAACCAGAGCCAGAGCCAGAGTCAGCCTAGCACACAGCTACAGAACCAGCAGAACCCAGGAGACCCAGGCAGCCCAGTCCAGCTCAGTTTACAGCTACAGAACCTACAGCTTGACAACACGCAGAACCTGAGGAACTGATGGAACTGATACCGCACAGAACCTGGAGAACCAGCAGCATCTGCAGGGCCAGGAACGCACCACAGTGAACTCAGAACCGACAGAACACATGGTAAAGATTGCTAACAGAACCAGGAAGGCGGAATCAAGAGAACTAAGACAGCAAAATGAACATAAGTAAGAGAACCCAAAGAACTGATGCCAAATATCAGTTACAGAATGCAGATGTAGTTACAGAATTTGGAGAACCAACAGTATCTGTAGTGTCAGGATCACTCACAGAACCCAGAACTAGAACTAGATAGTTTGGTCCAGCTCAGCTACAGAACCTGAAGAACCAGGAGAACCAAGAGCATCTTGAGAACTAGGAACTCACCACATAGAATCTAACCCTTGAAGAACAGAACTGATAACTAACAGAACCAAGAGGTCAGAATCTAGAGAACCAAGAGAACTAAGACAGCAGAACGGACATGTAACAGAGCCTGAAGAACTAGTACCTAGAATGTAGAGAACCAAGAGAACTAAGACAGAAGAACCAGCACAAGCAAACAGACTCTGAGGAACTGATACCGCACAGCACCTGGAGAACCAACAGTCTCTTTAGAGCCAGGAACAAATAGAGAACTCAGAAGAACCAGGTAGCCAGGTCTAACTCAGCTACAAAACCTGAGGAACTGATATCATAGAAAATGTGTAGAACCGATGGCATCTGTAGATTAAGGAACACACAAAGAACTCTGAAGATCCCAGAACCAGCTGAACCCACAGAAACCAGGTAGCTTTGTCCAGCTCGCTTCACGGCTATAGAACCCACATAACTTGAGGATGTGATACCATACGGAACCTAGAGAACCAACAGTCTCTGGAGAGCCAGGAATACACCATGGTGAACCCAGGAGAACCAAGAACCAACAGAACCGAAACAGGCAGCAGAACTCAGGGAACCCAGACAGCCCGGACAGCTGGACATGCAGAACCTGAGACTCTAACAAATGTAACAGAACCAGAGTTGACAGAACCTAGAGAACTAAGACAGCAAGACCGACACAAGCACAGAACCTGATGAGTAGATACCATGCAGACGCTGGAGAATCAACAGCCTCTGTAGAGTCAGGAACACACAGAGAACCCAGAAAGAAGGACCAGTTAGCTTGGCCTTGGTCAGCTACAGAACCTGAGGAACTGATTCCATGCAGGACCTGGAGAGCCAGCAGTCTCTGAAGAGCCTGGAACACACAGAGAACCCAGAGGATCCCAGAAGAACCAGGTAGTTCGGTCCAACTCAGCTACAGAACCTGAGGAACTGATATTTTACAGAACCCACTGAACTCGACACATCCAGAGAACCAAGAACCAACAGTGGCCAGACAGGCGGGGAACCCAAACAGCCCGGTCAGGTTCGGCTCACAGCTACAGAACCGACCGCCAGACAACACCCAGAACCCACAGAACCCACAGAACCCACAGAACCCACAGTGTCTGGGGCATACAGACAGTATTCAGAACCCAGAACTCATAGCAGAACCCACAAAACCCACTCAGTTATGACCAAAACAAGGCAACAGTAAACATGTTGTCCTCCACGAATGATACGGTCCCCCTTTGGGCCAATCAGTAACAAGAAAACAAACGTTGTAGCGCCCCCTTTAGGCCAATAAGTGCAATTTAAAAAATGCCAAAATGGAGGAATGAGATGCATCGTTCCCCAAAGTTTCGTCAAGATCGGATCAGCGGCGTCCGAGATTTTGTGTGCGATGGACGGACCGGTCCCGATACACAGCCCCTCACCTGTTTTCATCACGGGTGATAAAAGAGTGTTAGTATGAAGTGGTAGAGTGGTATGAATCAGAAAGGTTGTAAATGTGAATTTTAATAAACCTGAATAAATGTTGCCAACTATTATTACCAGTCTTTTTTTCATGATCCTTCTTCTGTTTGATCTGTTTTCATTTGACTTTTATTTTGTCATAATGTTGAAATACATGCAAAATCATAAAACACCCGATACACACAAACAACACACACACACCACATAACAGTAATATTAACAATATTATATAAACACACACATCTGTGACTCCATAAGTTATTTTAGATATAATGAATAATATTCTAAGATGTAAACTCACACCTTTGACCGCATCACAATTCATTAAAATATTAAAGTGCTAACCGAAAAGCAACACTCATACCAATACTTAGGCCCAGCAACCACTTTGTTTAGCTACTGTTCAGGGGTTGTACTGTTTGGGGGAAGAATAATCTTCGATTAAAACTAAAAGATACATTGAACATTCCTTCTTTTTTAATGAAATAGTGTCTTGCTGCCGTTTTATATTCTCTCAATTCAGTAACTTTGTTGTCATGGCTGGTTATCAGAAACCATGACAAAGTGTAACAAACAAACAACAAATCACAAACAGTTTATACATTCAAACTATATTACCATATTGAGATAGTTATTTGGCTTGAAAACGTGCTATACAATATTACATAATTAGCAATATACAGCCACTGGCCACTTTATTAGGTACACCTGCTAGTTAACACAAACAGCCTGCTCCTCCAAACAGCCAATCATGTGGCAAGCAGCTCAGTATATAAAGCAGCAGACATGATGAAGGTTAGTTTTTTGACTCTGAGCATCAGACTGTTGGTTCAGCAGCAGAAACATTTTCACACTACAGTCTGTAGAGTTTACAGAGAAAACACCTTGTTAATGAGAGAGGTCAGAGGTCAGAGGAGAACGGACAGACTGGTTCAAGCTGACAGAAAGAACACAAACGCTCCAATAACAGCCTTTACAACAGTGGAGTGCAGAAGGGCATCTGAATACACAAGCTGTTGGCCCTCATGATAAATGTTGCTAAAGCAATAGATGACCAGCTGCTACAAGATAAGTGTATCTAATAAAGTGGCCGGTGAATGTATATAATAATCAGTGATATAGTAGAGTAATAATTGAAACTGTAAGTACTGTCTGTACCGACAGAGGGCGGTGTCACAGCTGGACAGACCGCTCCCCCCTCTGTCTCCTCTTGTCTGCTCTCCTCGGCTTCCTCCATCAACCCCACCCAACCAGGAAGACGGGCTGACAGCAAGCCGAGACGAAACGGCCTTTGGGTGGACAGCGAGTGTTTTAGAAAAGAATACCACTTGTGTTTTTAATTACTACGACATTCTCATTAATTGTGTCCTGTGTGTCCACGTTAGCACCTTTTATTTCTCGTAAACCGCTGCAACTGATGCTCGCCCATACGGCTTTTATTTTGAAAGTTACGACCGGAAGTTCTGTATTTTATTCTGGCTGCCTTGACACTGGTAGGAAAGGCGTAGCTAGTAAACAACACAGAAAACCCATAACACACATCGGACATTAGAGCCAGAAAACTCCGTGCCAACTAATCTCCTCTTCTATTCACATAAAGCAAATTGGAGTCGTCCGTTTTTCCGCTGCCGTTCGTGTTGTCATAGTGACTGCTAGCATCCAGAAGACTGTCAGTGCGTTAGCCAGCTAGCTAGCTAGCATAGCCACCTAGCCGTAGCAGCAGAAGCAGCCGACATTAGCATTAGCATCCAAACGACAAAGATGATAGCGCTAATCAACAAACTCCTGGACTGGTTCAAGGCGCTCTTCTGGAAGGAAGAGATGGAGCTGACCCTGGTGGGACTGCAGTATTCTGGAAAAACGACCTTCGTCAATGTGATCGCGGTAGGTTTTTTCAGCTAACATGCTAACAGATGTGCTAAGCGCTAACGCCAGCTGTCATTAGCATCTGGGTCCATTGTTGTTCTGCAGTCAGGACAGCGGATCGATGATCAGTCCGCTGTCGGCGTTCTTGGGAGATTTTAGCAAGCTTGACAAGACATTGAATTCAATTTAACATAATGTGAAACTGCGTGTGTTGTTACATAGAGGCTTCACAATGATTACATCTTCAAGCTAGAGCCTGACAGTGGGCTTCACCAAGGACAGATGCTGTTAATGCAGCATACAGAATAAACCAGACCTCCCTCTGACTCTGACTCTTCTACAGCAGAACAGCATCTCACACTCCTCCTCATCTACTGCTGGACGCTTTTATCCTCCACAGGACCGTTAGTGCAGGCAGTTTCAGTATGGGGGGCCACATTGGGATTGGAACCCCCAACCCTGACAGTGTTAGTGCCTTGCTCAACCCACTGAGCTACACAAGACCACAGAATACAGTAGAGCATCTATTACCATGTGTGGTTCCCTGATGTAAATATGGCCTTCATGTAGTTTGTTTCCCTCTGAGATTTGGTCATGATGTGATACTGTATTGATCCCCACAGGGAAACACTCTCACCTCCCTCTACAGAGGTCAAAGGTCAGGGTCAGATACACTTCAGTAGGGCGGAGGCTTGAACCCAGTTCTCTGGGTTCAAATGTTTTTGCACAATTATGGCAAAAAAATATTCAGAATCTGATTATTTTGCCAAATATTGTGATCACGATTATTAATCATGATTATTTGTCTCAATCTCAGTAAACAAAATTATTTAATTGCACTTTTGACTTTAACATATCGTTTTTTTATGTCATATTTTCACCTTCACCTTCTTCAGTGCAGTATTGCTGAAAGTAGCAGCAGCTGTGTAAGATTTCTCTGCTGCTTCTCCATCTGAACTTTGGTTGTGGTCACATGATCAGTCAGGAGGAGCAATGGGAGCGCTTGATATACTACACTGGGACTTAAAGGGGAATTGAAAATATCACAGAAACACTACAATATCATCAAATTACGCAATTATTAATCATGGCAACTCATGACATATAATTGTGATAAATTGTGCAGCCCTACTGTATTTATAATATACAGTTTTCATGAACTTTGGGTGATGGAATCACAGAACTTCTTCACCCTCGGTCCATTTCCGTGTCCGGCCTCTAGCTGGCGCTGTTCTCCACAGCGACTGACCATGAGAGCAGCAGCAGTTTGGTGTCCAAGAGAAGCTTGGGAAGCCGTTCAGGACTTATCAATGCCTGTGACTGGAGATTTTTCAGTTTAAACCAGCCCAAGATGACTATCTTTACTGTTGCTGTTAGTCTGCAGTCTGTGTGTGTGTGTGTGTGTGTGTGTGTGTGTGTGAGATCATCGTTCCACCCATCCTCTCCATCAGTGGAATGACCTTCCTCTCCGGTCAGAACAGCAGAGTCACTTCCTGTCATCCATTATGGGCTGAAAACTCTCTTCAAGAAATCCCTCACATCTCCATCTGAATCACTCCTGTCCTCACTGATCACTCCTCCTCTCCTCACTCTGATCACTCCCAACATCCCTCTGTCTCCCTGTGTAGCTCCTTTTTTTATTTTTTATTTCTTTTCCAAACACTTCTCTCTCCTACATGATCATGTTAGGGACACAGGAATATTTTCAGGGCATTAAGACCCTCTGACCTTTCCACTCCCTTACTTGTCTCCATGATGGAGGAACATGTAGAACTGTGTGTTAGTTAATAAAGTGTAAATCTGTAGAACTGTGTGTTAGTTAATAAAGTGTAAATCTGTAGAACTGTGTGTTAGTTAATAAAGTGTAAATCTGTAGAACTGTGTGTTAGTTAATAAAGTGTAAATCTGTATGAAGCAGCTAGAAGCAGAGAGCAGCTGAGTCAGCTTGTTGTGGTGTGGCTGTAGATCCATTCAGTAACGTTCTCAGTAAAAGTGAATAGTGTGATAAGGTGGATTTGGTTACTGTGACACAGTAAACTGTCTTGTCTTTAGCCCTAGTCTCTACTCCAAAACACTCTGAGTTGTAGCTTGAGAAGAGTCAGCTCAGTTAACCTGAACAAACTGTTAGCTAGCTAACTAGCAGCAAACACACTGATGTTAATGTGAACACGCTAACGCTAGCTGCTACTAGCTACGTTAGCTAGTGTGCTAATCAGATGTGTTAACAACAAGACAGTGATGTTAGCTGACCAGATACTATGGTTAGCTAGCTAACAAGCTGACATTATCTAAACACTAAATCAATCAGATGGATCAGTGATGAAATGATCAGTTCAGTCAGAAACAGACAGAAACAAAATGAGCTGTTCACAGAGCTGAGGACCTCCAAGATGGCCGCCAGAGGGGGGGTGGGGGTTACATCACCTGACAGCCCTCTGTTGGTTTCTTGTAATGTTGGTGATCTGGGAGTTGAAGCTCATTCTGTTGGATCAGAGCAGGAAGTGAAATGACTAAACTGTAAAGCTGCTGTGAGGAGCTTCAGGCTGCCAGTCTGTACAAGCAAAATGTTAGGATTCTGAGTCAATGGAAAGGTGTAACACAAGTTTGTGTGTGTGTGTGTGTGTGTGTGTGTGTGTGTGTGTGTGTGTTGCAGTCTGGCCAGTTCAGTGAAGACATGATTCCTACAGTTGGGTTCAACATGAGGAAGATCACCAAGGGAAACGTCACCATCAAGGTTGGTAGCACCAACAGTCTGCTGTCTGTCTGTAGACTGTGTGCAGTCAGATCAGTCTATCTAGTCTGGATTTTTCATTAGTTTTTAATTTTATATAGTTTTCATCAAATTTCAGTTCAGTTTTAGTTGGTTTTCAGTGTGGCTTTGGTAGTTTTTGTTTAGTTTTTATTTAGTTTCAGCTCTAGTTGTAGTATTTTTGTTATGGCTGCTATTTTTTAAAGGTATTATGATAGTTGAAAGTTCAGAACAGCTATTTTGTAATACCAACAAATATTCTTTTTTCTTATTATTTACATTATTTACTATTTTCACTAAAAATAGCCAAAACGTTTCTGTCCAAAATTCATTCAGTTTTGTTTTACCCTGCACATAAACACAAAACAAAACAAAACATTTCACATAATATTGTCATTTCATTTTAGTTTTACAAGTAGGCAACATGGCTTTAGTTCAGTTTAGTTTTCCACAAAGTCTTGTTTTTGTTTTTATTTCAGTTTATGACAATTTTTAACACCTAGTTTTCATCTTGGTTTTAGTTTCTGATAATAACTCTCTTTCTCTCTCTCCCTCTCTCTCTCTCCCTCTGTCTCTCTCTCTCTCTCCCCCTCTGTCTCTCTCTCCCTCTCTCTCTCTCTCCCCCTCTGTCTCTCTCTCTCTCTCTCTGTCTCTCCCTCTGTCTCTCTCTCTCTCTCTCTCTCTCCCTCTGTCTCTCTCTCTCTCTCTCTCTCTCTCTCTCTCTCTAGTTGTGGGATATCGGAGGTCAGCCTCGTTTCCGGAGCATGTGGGAGCGTTACTGTCGAGGAGTCAGTGCTATAGTGTAAGTCCTGGTTTCTTAAACTGAGGTTGGGTCCCCAAAACGGGTCGCTGGGATGTATCTGGTGGGTCCCAACATGATGACATCACCAGTATGTTTTAATGATCAACTAATCGCTTCAGCACTAACCATGATACTGGAAAAAATATAAATGCATCTACTTCTATGTTTTGATGGCCAAGGAATACAGGTGTGCTAAGGAGAACGTCATAAACTGTGTATGCAGTGAAACTGGATTATTGCGTTGTATTTCTTTCCACATTATCATTGAATTCACCGTTAAATGATGATCTGAACAGTTTATTCATCCCTCGGCCATCTGAACAGAAGTGTTGACATTTCTCCATTCCCATCATGCTCAGTGCAACAGATAAAACCCATTTGCTGGTAATATTAGAAATAAAAATGGCCGCCACAGTCGTTTGATATCATTTTTGCGACGGCTTCCATTCTGAAAATGTTTTTGACGTCAAACTGTACATGTATAACAATTTTGGTGCTTTTATGCAAATCTGAAGGATTCCTGTATAATTCACCTGAACTGTTGTGTTTGTGTATTTTAGTTCCATGTGATCTGCAGCACAGCCAGAGAGGATTTTAGCCTCTATAAATAATAAAAAAATAAATAGATGTGGTATTATATTAATTGTACATGCTTTTAAAGGTATCCTATCTGTTTTATTGCAGTCAGTTGGTAGATTTAGCAAAGAGCCAGGAATGAATAGGAATGAATGGAAGTCTTATTGAAGTCATTTGCACGTCTTTTAATTGTAGCATATATTTGATTTGTTGTAGTTAACCTGGTAGATGAAGCAGAACCAGAGAAGATTTAAGTCTCTATTAGAATTAATGGGCGTCTTAGTAAATTAACTGTGCATATTGTTAACAGCATGCATGTGTTTTATTGTAGTTAGAGGCTAGATAAAGCAGAACCAGAGAACATTTAAACCTCTGTAAGAATGAATATGCCTTCATGAAATGAATTGCACATGCTTTTAAAGTTATCCTGTATGTTTTTATTGTAATGACATGGTAGATAAGGCAGAACCAGAGATAATCAAAGCCTCTACAGAAATTAATGGGTGTTTTACTGAAAAAATGACTTATTGATTCTTGCTGAAAGATTTGCCTATGAACAAATATCTGTTACATTTACACTTATTTACCCAAAAAGTGAGTGAATGTGCATCTTGTTGAATTAAAGAATAATAACTTTATTGTTTTTGTTGCAGCTACATGGTGGACGCAGCAGACCCAGAGAAGATTGAAGCCTCTAAGAATGAACTGCACAACTTACTGGACAAACCTCAGCTGCAGGGCATTCCTGTGAGTACTGGACCCGACAGAACCAGACTGAGCCTGACTGAACCAGACAGAACCTGACTTAGCCTGACTGAGCCTGACTCAATCTGACTGAGCCTGACAGAACCTGACAGAACCTGACAGAACCTGACAGAACCAGACAGAACCTGACTTAGGCTGACTGAGCCAGACAGAACCAGACCGAACCTGACAGAACCAGACCGAACCAGACCGAACCAGACCGAACCAGACAGAACCAGACCGAACCAGACAGAACCAGACAGAACCAGACAGTACCAGACCGAACCTGACCGAACCTGACCGAACCTGACAGAACCAGACAGAACCAGACAGAACCAGACAGAACCAGACCGAACCTGACAGAACCAGACAGAACCAGACCGAACCAGACCGAACCTGACAGAACCTGACAGAACCAGACAGAACCAGACCGAACCAGACCGAACCTGACAGAACCTGACAGAACCAGACAGAACCAGACCGAACCCGACAGAACCTGACTGAGCCTGGTTGAACCTGACTGAACCAGATAGGACCTGATCGAACCTGATCGGACACCGGAGGCAGAAAGTGGATTTCAGTAATATAGTACACTCTTACTATATGTGGATTTTTGATTCCATTCCCAGTGGTTTTATTCTGACCAACCTGTCTTATCTGTCAGTTCAACATGTCTGTCTGTCTGTCAGTTTGTCTGTCTGTCAGTTAATCAGTCTGTGTGTGTGTCTCTGCAGGTTTTGGTTCTGGGGAACAAGAGAGACCTACCAGGAGCTCTGGATGAGAAGGAACTCATAGAGAGGATGTAAGTCTTCACTCACTCAGACAGACAGACAGAGCATTAAGCCCGGTTCACACTGCAGCTCAGTCTCACTTCTGACTCTCATCTGATTCAGACAGACAGAGCGTTAAGCCCGGTTCACACTGCAGCTCAGTCTCACTTCTGACTCTCATCTGATTCAGACAGAGCGTTAAGCCCGGTTCACACTGCAGCTCAGTCTCACTTCTGACTCTCATCTGATTCAGACAGACAGAGCGTTAAGCCCGGTTCACACTGCAGCTCGGTCTCACTTCTGACTCTCATCTGATTCAGACAGAGCGTTAAGCCCGGTTCACACTGCAGCTCAGTCTCACTTCTGACTCTCATCTGATTCAGACAGACAGAGCGTTAAGCCCGGTTCACACTGCAGCTCGGTCTCACTTCTGACTCACTTCTGATGTTTTCTGATCAGCTGCATGGAGTCTCAGTGTTTCAGTTTCTGTCTGAACCACATGGAGACCCACATGTGACTTGAATGCTCAGATCAGGATTCATCAGTGTTGCCATGACAACAAGTAAACCTGACATCATCCACCTGAGCCAGTCGTCATGATGTCATCAGCCTGTCTGAGCAGAGTTAACATGGAGGAAACAGACAGACAGACGACTGACGCCTCAGTTCAGACAAACTGGAACTGAGAAGTCAAAGTAGAATAGAATACTGTTTGATTGCTGCTTTATTGTTTATTCTACTTTGCCGTACTCTATTCTATTCTACTTCTGTGCTCTATTCTTTTTTACTCTACTTAACTCTACTGTACTTTCCTCTATTCTTTTTTACTCTACTGTACTCTACTGTACTCTTCTGTAATTTATTCTTCTTTACTGTACTCTATTCCACTTTATTGTACTCTACTGTACTCTTCTGTACTTTATTCTTCTTTACTGTACTCTACTCTATTCCACTTTACTGTACTCTACTGTACTCTTCTGTACTTTATTCTTCTTTACTGTACTCTACTCTATTCCACTTTATTGTACTCTACTGTACTCTGCTGTACTTTATTCTTCTTTACTGTACTCTACTCTACTCTATTCCACTTTATTGTACTCTTCTGTACTTTATTCTTCTTTACTGTACTCTACTCTATTCCACTTTATTGTACTCTACTGTACTCTTCTGTACTTTATTCTTCTTTACTGTACTCTACTCTATTCCACTTTATTGTACTCTACTGTACTCTTCTGTACTTTATTCTTCTTTACTGTACTCTACTCTATTCCACTTTACTGTACTCTACTCTACTGTAATCTTCTGTACTTTATTCTTCTTTACTGTACTCTATTCCACTTTATTGTACTCTACTGTACTCTTCTGTACTTTATTCTTCTTTACTGTACTCTACTCTACTCCACTTTACTGTACTCTACTCCTCTCTACTGCAGTCTCACAGTCTTCCCGTCAAACTGGAAAGATCAGACTGGAAGTGAAATGTGTTACAAAAACAACAACAGATGTGACGTCTTCTGTTCTTGCTGCTCTGCCCGTCGCTGTCAGTTCAGATTATTATGGGATTCGAGTTCCTACAGTAGATGTGAACAGTCACACAGAAACATCAGATATCAGCAGCAGTTCAGAACTGAGCCTGAAGTCCTGCGGTGTGAACGGAGGTTTAGCTCTGCCAGCAGCTCTCCGGCTCACTTTGATAAATCCAGGGATAATATTGTTTACTGGGGTGATTTTGGTTCCATGAGAAGTGAATCTGTGTGTTTTGGGGGTTTATAGGAGGCTGGAAGCTCAAATAATAATCCGGGTTATTCTGCTACACATTTGATCATGGTTATTAATCGTCATTAGCAGTCTTGATGATGTGAGGAACAATACGAGCTTTCTGCCTGTCTGTGAATGTGTTGAATGTGTTGTGTGTGTTTGAACTGTTTTGCAGGACTGTTATATCACATCATGTACAGCATCACAGTATCTGACAGTATAGGCAGAAACAAACAATTATTTCACTGTACTTTTGCATGTGTGTCTAAAAGGTGACTTTCTGTATTATCTAACTTTTGTGTGTGTTGCTATGTATGTGTGATCCGACATTTTGTGTGTGTGTGTGTGTGTGTGTGTGTGATCAGGAACCTGTCAGCCATCCAGGACAGAGAGATCTGCTGCTACTCCATCTCCTGCAAGGAGAAAGACAACATCGGTAGGACACACACACACACACACACACTGTATACCCCCCCCCCCACACACACACACACACACACACACACACACACACAACTGGTACATTTAGTTTTGTTTCATATCACATTTACTGTCGTCAGCCTGAAGAAACTTCCCACTCAAAAAGGTAAATCCTTGTAAAATCTGGTTTATTGACACACAAATTAGGTTTGTGTCACATTTTAGCAGAAGCTCTCGCTCCAGATGATTTCAGATCGTCATTACAGCCGGTGTGGAAAGGCAGCAGAATCAGCAGAAGCTGTGCATCAGTAGAATCTGTCCTACGGGAAACATGTTGAACAGAAAGACATTTTCTGTTCCCCAGAAAGACTCCAGACCTCTCTGTCTTTCTCAGAACAGAAACCTGATGAACGGCTTTATTAGCAAGACAACGACTCTTCTGTTCCCAAATCACTGCTGGGTGTCCT
The DNA here is from genome assembly GCF_048128805.1 of Centroberyx gerrardi. Taxonomy (NCBI): domain Eukaryota; kingdom Metazoa; phylum Chordata; class Actinopteri; order Beryciformes; family Berycidae; genus Centroberyx; species Centroberyx gerrardi. The sequence continues at coordinate 2,165,654 of NC_136010.1, forward strand.
GTGGGATAATACAGCGAGACGGGCATTATCCCCAAAATATGCAAGATGAGAACATTACCTTCTTATTAGACAGCAAAGACATTCATCATTTGACAGAAATATTCATTTAAAATGAGTTTATTACAAGCTAAAGTCATTTACAAGCTTCCACCAAAGAACTGCTGTCTGCACGCCTCCGTTGTTGTCGGGACCGTCTGCAGTAACGTCTCTTCACCACAAGGCGTCACCACTTAATCTGATTAGAAATCAATAAAATCTGTTGACTGCGGAGCGATGTGATCAGATGAGAATCTGAAAATGAACTCAAAATGCCTTCGAGTATTCCACAAAATCTGTTTAATAATGAGAATTAATATAAAATGTACAAAGTAAAGGCAGGTTTGTACATGCATTAGTGCTGAAACGATTAGTCGATTGGTTGATCGACAGAAAATGAATCGATTATAATTTTGATGGAAGATAAATTGTTTTAGTCATTTATCAGTAAAAATACCAAACAGTTGCTGGTTGCAGCTTCACAAATGCTTTTTTTTTGGCTGCTGGTCAGACCGAGGAAGAAATCACTTTGGACTCTGGGAACTGTGATGGACATTTGTTTTTATTTTTGACATTTTATAGACTAAATGATTAATCGATTGATCAGAACAATAATCGATAGATTAACTGATAATGAAAATAATTGTTAGTTGCAACCCTAACATGCATACAGTATGTACAGATCTACTTTAATGGAACAGAGTGGATCAGAATGAATTACTCCCTCCCTCTCTTTGTCTCTCTCTTTTCCTGTTTCTCCCTCTCTCTCTCTCACACACACACACACACACACACACACACGTGCACACTTTCTATGGCCATACACACTGCTGTTATTACATCTCTCTCTCTCTCTCTCTCTCGCCCCCCCCCCTCTCTCTCTCTCTCTCTTTGCAGACATCACTCTCCAGTGGTTGATCCAACACTCCAGGACTAAGAGGAGTTCCTGAGAGAAGCCACGCCCCTTTGTCAGAACAGACCACGCCCACCTAACCTAACACACACACACACACACACACACACACATACACACCGATCATCCCAATGTACCCCACCCCACCCCCTTCCCATCTACCCCACCCTTACAAAATACCCCCTAGACCCCCAATCATACCCCGCCCCACTAACAGAAACCCACAACCCCTCAACCTAGGGACGCACTGATACCAGTACCAATACTGGTATAAGATATCGGATCAATACCTAATATCTATACTGGTATGGGAAATCAGACCAATAGAAGTATGGGATATTGGACCAATACTGGCACCAGTCCTGGGTCTTGGACTGATATCTATACCAATATGGGATATCAGATCAGTATCAGTACAGTATGGTTTTTCAGACCAGTACTGATACTGGTATGCGATGTTGCACCAACACTAATATTAGTTAGGACCAGTACCAATTCTGATATGGGATATCGGACTGATGGAACAAGTCAGAAACCAAAGCAGAACCACCTGATCTTCTGACTTTTCCACATAGAACAATAGATCTCCATCAGTTTAGTCCATCAGTCTGAGACGATACTGGATCAGATCGGTGCTCAGTATCGGCCGTGGAAAAGCGGTATCAGTGCAGCCCTATCTACGGAAGCCCATTGAGGACATTCATCCATACATTTTATTTTATTTTCCCGTGATAACAAGCTAATTTTATTGAGATCATTTTCTCATTATCTTGGTAAAACAAACTTTGTTATCTCAAGATAATGACGTAAAGAACTCTATCTATGTCTCGAGAAAACAAATAAAATTAACGAATTATCGCAGGAAAACGGCGTAAATAAAATGTATGAATATTATGTCCTCAATGGGCTTCCGTACACACTGTCACCCCTCACAGCCTCACCTCACAGATCCACACAGGGAGGCGGGGCTAAAGGGGGAAACACTCGCCCCCCCCCCCCCCCCCCGCTCATACGCTCCCATCCAAACCATGGATTTTTAAATTGTTGGTGAACAAAATCTAAACATCAAAACGTCACGTGTTCCTCTGTCTCCGCACTGTAAAAAATGCGAAGACGTGAAAAACTTTGAGACCGGTAGCATCGCTAGCCGGTTAGCCGGATCTGCCCCCCCGCTGTGTGGATCCATACTCCCTCCTCCCCTCCAGTTTTCCCATGATCCTCCTCTCTCTCTCCCAGCCCTTCATCGCCTCCTAGCAAGCAACCACAACTCTGCCTTCATCCTTCATCTGAGAACTCTCCATCCATCCATCCATTTCTCTCTCAAACTTCCTTTTCCTCCTTTCCATCCTTCCCTTCTGTTCATTCCTCAGCACACCCTTCCTCGTTCAATCCCTTACCTCCTTTCCTCTATCCTTTTTCCTTCCTCTCCTCCCTCCCTCCATCATTTTCATCCTTTTCTCCATCCCTCCCTACTTCCATTACTCCCTCATACTTCTACTTATCCATCCATCCATCCATCCATGCATACCTCCATTATTTCACATTTATATCATCCTGAGACCCCCCCCCCCCCCACCTGTAGTAACTCTAAACTGCTTGTCCTCCTCTGTATTCCCTCTATCCTTCTTTTCTTTTGGGTGTTCCCTCTTTCTCTCTGTCGCCAAGCCCCCTCCCTCGCCCTCTCTCTCTCCCGCTGAGCGAGGGATTAAAACCTTTTTATTGCACTGTTGATTTTGTTTTTGTAAGATAATAATAATGAGAATAATGTTAATAATCTTCTTATTGTGACATAACCTGGTCTGTCCAGATTTAAGGAAGTGGTACTTTAACTGGAGAAAGAAAAATCTTAGCATTATGTTCATATCTCTGTAATAAGCTTTTTTTTTTTTTTTTTCTTATTCGTTTTTTATTGTTGTCATTTTTTTTATTGTTGTTTGAACTTAAAAGAGTACTCTGGACTGCATTACCCAGAGTTCAGTGTTTTCTGCTCTGAGAAGTCAGCTGATTGGACCAGGTGTGTCATGTGATCAAATTCCGCGTTCACGTCATATCGGAAGAAGCGGAAGAACAGGATGACGTTTCCCACGGCCAAAATCAGTTTTATTTATGAATTTAAAATCAACCATAAACAAACTGCAGCAGACATTACTCGCTTTTCTTAAGTAGTTTGCTATATTAGTGTGAATATAACTGCAAATTTTATTTTTTTGTTTTTTTGTTTACCTTGGAGGTAGATTTGCTTGCTGCCTGTGATGACACACTTACATAATTCGTGACACCAAGTGGGAGATATCGAAGCCGACAAAAAAACGTATAATTGCCACTAGGGGGCGACGCGAAAATTGTTTCCCAGTCGGCATGTCGTATTTACGTAAATCTGATTTGACGTGAACGCAGCTTAAGCCCGGGTTAGGACAGCGTTGACTCTGTATGATACTAAATAAGGAAATCACTTTAGTTTTCATATATGTTTTATTATCATCAGTTGGTGCTAGCAAAGCTGGTCTAGGTTTACTAGTTAGCCAGCTTATGGTGAATGTGAAGGAATACGTTCATTTGGTGTGAATGGTAGCAACAAATATTCAGCCATTTAAACTTTTAGCTAGCTAGTTACAGATTGAGCTTTCAGATGCTGATTTGAATCAAACAGGGTTCCTCCACAAGTTTAGAAAATTTGGAAAAGTATGGATCATGAATTTGATCATTTCCAGGCCTTGAAAATTTTGGGAGTTGCATGATATGTCAGAAAAAGTATTGAAAAATGCTTTTGTTCTGATACAAGCACGACCACACAGTTTACGTAGTTATAATCCCACTGTCATTTCACATATTGTGATATTAGTTGTAGTGAATAATCTTGGGCTACAGAGTCATATGGCCAGCCACTATCAGTATACATCATATTGAAGATTGACCAAAATCTTCAGATCCAGTTATTAAATTTAGAGATTTAAAAATGAAAAAGTCAAGTGGAACCCTGATGAAAAGGTTTTCAGTTGCTGATTCACACCATGTTTCCATTTAGCATCGTACAGAGAAGGTCATCAGCATAATGTTTACATCATCACACACTAAACAAACTACTAGTATTTATTCACCTGTTTGTTTCATTTGGTCAGCTCTGTCGTCCTATTGGTTCATATCCTGTTTGAACACATCCTGGTCCTGACAGCAGCCAATCAGACTGCAGGACAAACGGGAAGAGGAAGGAAACTTAACAGTCTGTATGTGGTTCTATGCTAAGGCCCATGTGTTTAGAGGAGTGGCATTCTGTTAGCAGTGTATGTGTGCGATTAACTCTGCTGTCACACACTAGCCTGGTTTCCACTGTAGGGCCAAACAGGGCCAGTCTGGCTACCATTGTAGGGCCAAGGACGACTTGCCTATCCTTAATACATTGGTTTCCACTACAGGACCAAACACTGTTGGCCTGCTTTCCACTACAGGGCCAAACAGTGCGAGCCAGGCTTACTCGTTATCTGTGCCACTGAATTTCCCCGACACAAGTGTATCTGTGATTCTTTTGATATTTAGTTGCCAGTAGAGGTGATTTACCGGCTTGGCTGAAGTTTCAGATGAACAAAAAGTGCTTTTGCTCCAGTGTTGGAAGCCTGTGGAGTTGGACGTAGCGCTGGTTAGCCCTCTTTAGCCCGGCAGTGGAAAACTGCTCGTTTCTGATTTACTGTTCCAGAGCCCTCTATCTGAACGAGTTGTGCTAACGAGCTGAAGGCCTCAAGAGGTCCCGGTACTTCCTGATAAAACTCCAGGCAACAAATACATTTCCAGCAGTCACAACTTTGTCTGACGTTGCTAAGCGATAAAGTTTTATTCCAGGAAGTAAAAACTGGATCAGTGTCTGAAATGGCTCCGGTCCCTTTCAGTGTCCCAAGTCGTCCAGATATAAGGCTCTGGTGTGTTGTGGTTCTGAACCAGCGAGGAGTTCTGGTCTGACTCCGCTCCGGTCCACTCTGAATCTGTCTATTGATCTGTTGATCAGCCAGCACAGTGATTATTAGTTATTGACGACGTCAGATAGACAGATTGCCGGGAGGAATTTCACAGTATAGTGTTTACTCATGTAGCCTGATATCTGTAAAAAAGAATTTGCAATGCATCACTCGCACATTTCTAAACACGCTTTGGAGACACCCCGTCTTCACTAGAGATATCTGTGGCGTTCTGTAATGCTAACCATCAAATAAATAAATTCTCAAATTTCCCATGTTTCCTTGATATTGAAAGAAAGAGGGAACAGAGAAATCCTGATTTCTGCTGGGATCAAACTGGAGAGCAAACAAATGGATTATACACGTACATGCAACGGTCACAATGTTCAGAATATCTTCAACGGGGATGAATGTCTCCAATTTTTGTTGACAGTTCATAAACTGAGGCATCGGCTCCATATTTGTCAGTATCCTGTAGCAAGGTCGTATCTGTAAAACATTTTCAGCCCTGCAGGAAACGTTTTTGTCTCGAGGCCACCGTGACCGGTAAACCCAAAGAATCACCAGCCACTTTCCCTATTTTACGAGCCAGCTAGATGTTTGTGACAGCAGAACAAGACCTCCAGATGATGGTTGGTTACCTGCCAAAGTGGCTGGTGGTCATTTCCCACCCTGGTTATCAGGCTGAGTGTGTAAACCTTGAAATCCCCCTGCAGTTCTGCTCTGATCGGTTCTGTTCTCTTTCGTTTGCATGCCGAGGGCAGGGATTGTTTATCTGTGGGACCTGATGATGGCTATTGTGGTACTACTTTACTATAAAATGGCCTTAATCCAGTGTATACATTTGAGTATTAAGCTATAGAAAAATATTTGATGTACACAACAATACTGTCTATCTAATATAACGGAAGTACAGGCATTACATTTGTGCTTAGATTGTGCTTTTACATCCTTGGAAGTACATTATCATGTGAGGAAGATTTTCATAGAGTCCTATCACTTTATTGTTGTGTACTCACAATACTTTTCCATGGATTAATACACCGGAATATGGGCATTGTAATGTAAAGTTTTACCGTTATTTTTTATGGCGAATAATCTAGTGAAGACCTGTAATCCTGCATGTACAATTTGAAACTATACAGGATGTGATGTAAAATACCGTGTGTATTTCCTCACTATCCTGTGTACCTCATCAAAAAGTCCTGAAGAGGAGAGTTCAATGGGATTAGCAACAAAATATGACAGAATCCAGTCAGAATATTGTGCATCACACCTTATGGGCCGCAGGGTCGGTATGTTGGGACCAAGGCTTTAGTGTCCCATTGGACAGACTGATAAAACAGTTAGACTTATAGGACGGTCCATTAGGATTGCTAGAGTCTTATGGGACCGTCCATTAGGATTTATGGAGTCCAGTAGGATTATTTGTTTTACAGTACCATCCAAGCGGATTGCTAGAGTCTTATGGGACGATCCATTAGGATTGCTAGAGTCTTATGGGACGATCCATTAGGATTGCTAGAGTCTTATGGGACGATCCAATCGGATTGCTAGAGCCTTATAAGACGTTCCAGTAGGATTTATGGAGTCCAGTGGGATTATTTGTCTTACAGTACCATCCAAGCGGATTGCTAGAGTCTTATAGGACTGTCCACTAGCATTGTCCATTAGGATTTCTACAGTATAAAGTACCATTATTACAATTATTAGAGTTTTATAGGACAGTCTATTAGGATTGGTAGAGTCCCACAGGACGATCCAATAGAATTGCTTGAGCTTAATGGGCCAATAGGATTACTAGAGACTTCTAAGATTTACATGAGTCCTATAGTGTCTGACCTATAGGATCCTGAGGGATTTCTAAAACAGTGCTACTGTTGGATAATCTTGAAATTTACTACAAGAAGTTAACTTTTCGTGAATAAAAGAAAAACAGTTTTATGTCCCATGCATTTTTGAAAGTATACAGTGGGCTGCGTGTGTTGTAGAGTGATGGAGCTTACTGACCCGTAGAGGAGGCAGTCCTTCAGCTCAAGTAAAAACATGTAAATCCCCAAAACCTGCGTTCCCCACCGCTAGGAACTACATCACCATGCTCTTGTTTAATGGCTGATTTAAGGTAGCTGATAGCCAACTGTAGCACCAGTGGTTTTGCAGCAGTAGGCGGGACAGTCGTTTCAGTTTAACAGTTCACCCCGAAATGAAATTTCAGTCGTTGTCTACCTTTGGGGTCCTAATAACAAATAAGGTTTGCTCACAGCAGCAGCGACCCGACTGGTTCTGATTGGATTCTGTCCTGTTCTGTCTGATCCTGTAGTGTCTTCAGATTGCAGAAGCCGTCTTTTTGCCCGGGGTTCGACTGTGTTGTACATGCAGGGTGGCTTGGTGAGACAGCCTGTCAGTTTGAACCTGTTTGTACATTATTGTTTGGATTCAGTTGATATAATGTGTTTTAATAGAAACATGCTTGTGTATGATACTAATTAAATACTATGGAGAAAAACAAAAAAACGTTCCTCAATTCAGCTCTGTGTGTCTGTCTGTCTGTCTGTCTCCGTGTGTGTGTGTGTGTGTGTGTGTGTGTGTGTGTGTGTGTGTGTGTGTGTGTGTACATTTAACTGATGATTTTTCTGTAAACGTTTGAATTTCATACTGGTTTGCAGGACTATAAGGCTATAACGTTGGAGGATCATATCACAGTACATGACTAGGATGAGTACACAATCTGAGCATTGATATTATTATTATTGATTCAATTTACAGTTACAATTTAGGCATTTAGTAGACGCCGACTTAGTGCAACAGTATAATAAGACATTCATCAAGCATCAACAGGATGAGCAGCCAGATAGTTCAGTGTGCCGTGGAAACACAAACGCAAAAGTGCCACAACACTAAAAAAAAGCAATGTAAAAACTGTCAATAAGCAAGTGTAAGTATAGTATATTACATCTAATAACATAAGAACTTGGTAAATATTATTCAAAGCATTAGATGTAATATATTTTTTAATGTAGGCTTATCTGTAATTTTACAATGCACATTCACTTTCTGCACATTTTCAGTACATGTTTCCTCCATCTAAATCTGATGATGTGAGTGGGTTACAGTGCATGTTTGCATGTCAGGACACATCTCTATTTCTGTTATTTTGCACATCCTCACAATGCTGTAATTCACATATTTGTCAGCTAAATACTTCACAGTGTTGTAATAGCGAGTTGCGTTATGGTTAATATCCCCTATTTGCTGTATTTCTATTTAAATTGCGTTTTATTCGCTGTGTCCCATTTCTATTTGCTGCTGCAACGACCCAGTTTCATCACAGGGATCAATAAAGTTTCATCCAATCACAATAGGCTCCCAGATCAGTTTGGACGTCAACCTGCAGTGTTGGTGACGAAACAGCAGGGGGCAGCACACACACACACACACACACACACACACAGACTATGTGTGTGCGGTTAGGTTAGTGTGTGTATGTCTGCATGAGGGCTGTGTTGTGTGTGTGTGTGTGCGTGTGTGTGTGTCGCTCAGGCCTGTGTATGGAGAGGGACGAGAGTGCATGTGTGTGAATACAGTGTGTTTCGTCCGTAGGTGTGTGTTTCTTTCCATTGTCCAGTGTGTGAGAGTCTATTTGCGCCTAGTCTGTGTGGTCCGCAGTCCACTCTGTGCGTGCGTGTGTGTGTGTGTGTGTGTGTGTGTGTGCGTGTGTGTGTGTGTGTGTGTGTTGGGTCAGGGTTAGCTCATGGTTCACATTCAGACTAATTTGGCTTCACACACCAACAGCAGAGCAGCAGCTGAGCTCAGCAGTTCGCCTGCATGACAATTAGAATCAGACTGCAGGCGTTTAGCTGAACACACACTGCGTTATAATACATGAACAGTTTGGTGCCAAAACAAGATCGCCAACATTTACGCCACTAATGAAATAATCCTAATAATAGTACAAATTTAAACCAAACAATAGATAGGACTTTTTAACTTTTTTAAGACAAGAAAAAGTCAACAAGCTGTCAGTTGAACCAACGCTGCGCCATGTTGTGGAGGTTTACCGTCACAAATCTCATGATGGAGGAACATGTAGAACTGTGTGTTAGTTAATAAAGTGTAAATCTGTAGAACTGTGTGTTAGTTAATAAAGTGTAAATCTGTAGAACTGTGTGTTAGTTAATAAAGTGTAAATCTGTAGAAGCAGCTAGAAGCAGAGAGCAGCTGAGTCAGCTTGTTGTGGTGTGGCTGTAGATCCATTCAGTAACGTTCTCAGTAAAAGTGAATAGTGTGATAAGGTGGATTTGGTTACTGTGACACAGTAAACTGTCTTGTCTTTAGCCCTAGTCTCTACTCCAAAACACTCTGAGTTGTAGCTTGAGAAGAGTCAGCTCAGTTAACCTGAACAAACTGTTAGCTAGCTAACTAGCCGGCAAACACGCTGATGTTAATGTGAACACGCTAACGCTAGCTGTTACTAGCTACGTTAGCTAGTGTGCTAATCAGATGTGTTAACAACAAGACAGTGATGTTAGCTGAGCAGATACTATGGTTAGCTAGCTAACAAGCTGACATTATCTAAACACTAAATCAATCAGATGGATCAGTGATGAAATGATCAGTTCAGTCAGAAACAGACAGAAATTAACCGTCTGTTCAATTCTGTTGAGGACCTCCAACATGGCCGCCAGAGGGGGGTTAGGTCGGTCGTGGCTTTATTTGGACGGATGATTGACAGTTCAGAGAGAAAGGAGTCCAGCTCAGTTTTCACGGTGCTTTAGAACCAGAAAGAGAAAGAAAGAAAAAAGAAAGAAAGTGAGAGAGAAAGGTTGATTGGTGAGGTTGACGTGATCACACTGCTGAAACATGGTGACCTCTCTCTCTCCACTCCCTCTATTCATTCATTCATCTCTCCATCTATCCATCCCTCTATCTCTATCTCCATCGCTTTTTCTCACCTCTTCCTCCCTTTTTGCCTCCCATTTTTTATTCTCTCCATCCCTCCCTCTCTCCTCCTTTCTCTCTGTGCTACTTGTCAACAAGTGGGTAAAACTTTTGTCTCTTTCAGTGTGAAGAGTGACTGTGTGTGTGTGTGTGTGTGTGTGTGTGTGTGTGTGTGTGGTGGAACCTTCCTACTTTTATACCAGTCAACAAAGAACCAGGCCCAGTATTTCCTGTCTACAGAACAAGGTGGTCCGACCAGTGTGTGTGTGTGTGTGTGTGTGTGTGTGTGTGTGTGTGTGTGTGTTCCAACTGAGGGTCAACCTAGCTCTCCGTCGGACCCTTGCTGTCATGACAACAGTGCCCCCCCTCCCCCCCCTCCTTTTCCTCATCAGTTTTCCCACAGAACAAAACCAACATTGTCCTCCTGGTTCTGCAAGTGTGTGTGTGTGTGTGTGTGTGTGTGTGTGTGTGTGTGCGTGTGTGTTCAGTGCTTAGAGACATTCAGGTCAGATTAGTTTGTGTTCACTGAGCTTGTCCATGGAGACACACACACTCTCACACACACTCACACACACACTGGTTGCTCTTCATTCGCTCACTCCACCCTGCTGTTGAGACGGCCAAGTTGTACACACACATGCACACAGCCTCCTTCTCTGTCACAGAAGCCGACACACACACACACACACACACACACACACACACGCACACACACACACACACACACACACACTTCTAGACAGTAGTGCCTCTCATATGCAAAGCAGAGTTCACACGTTGAGAAAGAAGGCGACCCGTTCTGTGAGACGTTCACACACACTGACAGGGTTGGGAAGTAATGGATTACATGTCAGGAAGTAATGGATTACATGTCAGGAAGTAATGGATTACATGTTAGGAAGTAATGGGTTTCATGTCAGGAAGTAATGGGTTTCATGTAAAGTCACAAGTTTTCATTGTAATCTGGTTCTGTCGCTGTTCCCATCCAACTGTCAAGTTAATTTAATGCAAACTTCTATTTTTTAATGCAAAAAAACCCAAACATCCACCAGACAGACAGAAGAGTCTTTGAAGAACTGGTCAGTATTGGCAGGTTGTTGTTGTTGTTGTTGTTGTTGTTGTTGTTGTTTAGGCCATATTCCATGCAGACATCGAATGTACCAACTAATATTCATACAACCTCGATGGAGACTTCACTTGTGATCACATTGAATTTTTTGCACCTTTTTTACAGTTATTTTCTACAGACCACTGAGTCACCGAGACGCTCCTTCACATGGTGTCAGTAGTCTGGTGGCAGTAGTCTGGTGTCAGTAGTCTGGTGTCAGTAGTCTGGTGGCAGTAGTCTGGTGTCAGTAGTCTGGTGGCAGTAGTCTGGTGTCAGTAGTCTGGTGTCAGTAGTCTGGTGTCAGTAGTCTGGTGTCAGTAATCTGGTGGCAGTAGTCTGGTGTCAGTAGTCTGGTGGCAGTAGTCTGGTGTCAGTAGTCTGGTGTCAGTAGTCTGGTGGCAGTAATCTGGTGGCAGTAATCTGGTGTCAGTAGTCTGGTGTCAGTAATCTGGTGGCAGTAATCTGGTGGCAGTAATCTGGTGGCAGTAGTCTGGTGGCAGTAGTCTGGTGGCAGTAGTCTGGTGTCAGTAATCTGGTGTCAGTAATCTGGTGTCAGTAATCTGGTGTCAGTAGTCTGGTGTCAGTAGTCTGGTGTCAGTAATCTGGTGGCAGTAATCTGGTGTCAGTAGTCTGGTGTCAGTAATCTGGTGGCAGTAATCTGGTGGCAGTAGTCTGGTGGCAGTAGTCTGGTGGCAGTAGTCTGGTGTCAGTAATCTGGTGTCAGTAATCTGGTGTCAGTAGTCTGGTGTCAGTAGTCTGGTGTCAGTAATCTGGTGTCAGTAGTCTGGTGTCAGTAGTCTGGTGTCAGTAATCTGGTGTCAGTAATCTGGTGTCAGTAGTCTGGTGTCAGTAGTCTGGTGTCAGTAATCTGGTGTCAGTAATCTGGTGGCAGTAGTCTGGTGGCAGTAGTCTGGTGTCAGTAGTCTGGTGTCAGTAATCTGGTGGCAGTAATCTGGTGGCAGTAGTCTGGTGTCAGTAATCTGGTTGCAGTAGTCTGGTGGCAGTAGTCTGGTGTCAGTAGTCTGGTGTCAGTAATCTGGTGGCAGTAGTCTGGTGGCAGTAGTCTGGTGGCAGTAATCTGGTGTCAGTAATCTTGTGTCAGTAGTCTGGTGGCAGTAGTCTGGTGGCAGTAGTCTGGTGGCAGGTGTGTGTCTGGTGTCAGTAGTCTGGTGTCAGTAGTCTGGTGTCAGTAGTCTGGTGTCAGTAATCTGGTGTCAGTAATCTGGTGTCAGTAGTCTGGTGTCAGTAGTCTGGTGTCAGTAGTCTGGTGGCAGTAGTCTGGTGTCAGTAGTCTGGTGTCAGTAATCTGGTGGCAGTAGTCTGGTGTCAGTAATCTGGTGTCAGTAATCTGGTGTCAGTAGTCTGGTGTCAGTAGTCTGGTGTCAGTAATCTGGTGTCAGTAGTCTGGTGGCAGTAGTCTGGTGGCAGTAGTCTGGTATCAGTAGTCTGGTATCAGTAGTCTGGTGGCAGTAGTCTGGTGGCAGTAGTCTGGTGGCAGTAGTCTGGTGGCAGTAGTCTGGTGTCAGTAGTCTGGTGGCAGTAGTCTGGTGTCAGTAGTCTGGTGTCAGTAGTCTGGTGTCAGTAATCTGGTGGCAGTAATCTGGTGTCAGTAGTCTGGTGTCAGTAATCTGGTGTCAGTAATCTGGTGTCAGTAATCTGGTGGCAGTAGTCTGGTGGCAGTAGTCTGGTGGCAGTAGTCTGGTGGCAGTAGTCTGGTGTCAGTAATCTGGTGTCAGTAATCTGGTGTCAGTAGTCTGGTGTCAGTAGTCTGGTGTCAGTAATCTGGTGGCAGTAATCTGGTGGCAGTAGTCTGGTGTCAGTAATCTGGTGTCAGTAATCTGGTGGCAGTAATCTGGTGGCAGTAGTCTGGTGGCAGTAGTCTGGTGGCAGTAGTCTGGTGTCAGTAATCTGGTGTCAGTAATCTGGTGTCAGTAGTCTGGTGTCAGTAGTCTGGTGTCAGTAATCTGGTGTCAGTAGTCTGGTGTCAGTAGTCTGGTGTCAGTAATCTGGTGTCAGTAATCTGGTGGCAGTAGTCTGGTGTCAGTAGTCTGGTGTCAGTAATCTGGTGTCAGTAATCTGGTGGCAGTAGTCTGGTGGCAGTAGTCTGGTGTCAGTAATCTGGTGTCAGTAGTCTGGTGGCAGTAGTCTGGTGGCAGTAGTCTGGTATCAGTAGTCTGGTGTCAGTAATCTTGTGGCAGGTGTGTGTCTGGTGTCAGTAGTCTGGTGGCAGTAGTCTGGTGTCAGTAATCTGGTGTCAGTAGTCTGGTGGCAGTAGTCTGGTGGCAGTAGTCTGGTGTCAGTAGTCTGGTGGCAGGTGTGTGTCTGGTGTCAGTAGTCTGGTGTCAGTAGTCTGGTGTCAATAGTCTGGTGGCAGGTGTGTGTCTGGTGTCAGTAGTCTGGTGTCAATAGTCTGGTGTCAGTAATCTTGTGTCAGTAGTCTGGTGGCAGTAGTCTGGTGGCAGTAATCTGGTGTCAGTAGTCTGGTGGCAGGTGTGTGTCTGGTGTCAGTAGTCTGGTGTCAGTAGTCTGGTGTCAATAGTCTGGTGGCAGTAGTCTGGTGGCAGGTGTGTGTCTGGTGTCAGTAGTCTGGTGTCAATAGTCTGGTGGCAGTAGTCTGGTGTCAGTAGTCTGGTGGCAGTAGTCTGGTGGCAGGTGTGTGTCTGGTGGCAGTAGTCTGGTGTCAGTAGTCTGGTGTCAATAGTCTGGTGGCAGTAGTCTGGTGTCAGCAGTCTGGTGGCAGTAGTCTGGTGGCAGTAGTCTGGTGGCAGGTGTGTGTCTGGTGGCAGGTGTGTGTCTGGTGGCAGTAGTCTGGTGTCAGTAGTCTGGTGTCAGCAGTCTGGTGGCAGTAGTCTGGTGGCAGGTGTGTGTCTGGTGGCAGTAGTCTGGTGTCAGTAGTCTGGTGTCAGTAGTCTGGTGTCAGTAGTCTGGTGGCAGGTGTGTGTCTGGTGTCAGTAGTCTGGTGGCAGTAGTCTGGTGTCAGTAGTCTGGTGGCAGGTGTGTGTCTGGTGTCAGTAGTCTGGTGTCAGTAGTCTGGTGTCAGTAGTCTGGTGTTTTGGACGCTCTGTGCTTCGTGGCTGAACATTTCTCTCCCTCAGCCTCATCACATCAGAGTGAAACCAGGTCCTGAAGCGGCTCTGTGTCGGACCAGACCTTCACCCAGACCTTCACCCGTCTGCTGTGTTCTCCAGCAGGACGTCGTGGACCTTCATCCTCCTCTTCCTCTTCCTCTTCCTCAACAGCAAGCAGGGACGTTGCTAGCTTTCTCTCGTCTCTTACGGCGTTTTCCCCTTGGTTACTCCAGGTTAGCGGTGTTTAGTTTGCAAGTTGTAAACTTTGTGTTGCACAGCAGAGTGATGAAATGAACCTATACAGACAGTTTTAGAGTTACATTAACACAATTTTAATGTGTAGTTTTTATTTTATTCCTTATTGGATGCCAAAGTTGGACGGACCAAACGAGGACACACGCTGACTCACTGTGAGATTAGCCAATCACCAAGCAGCTGCTGGCTCAGTTCAAACCCACAGACGACCAGCTGAAGACTCGCCGTCTGGCTGCAAGAGACCAGGGAGGAACCTCCATCACATCGACCATATCTGATATTTAATAAAAAGGCAAATACCGGTATGTTGGTCTGACACTAGTTCTGACACACACACACACACACACACACACACACACACACAGCTGTCTCAGTGTGTTCCAGTGCTTCGCCTTCCTTTTCTCTCTAGTTTACGCATAAATCCTCAGCAGTCTGGCAGCAGCAGAAAGCTTTCACCTCCTCTCCTTCCCTCTCTCCTTCCCTCTCTCCTTCCTCCTCACCTTCCTCTTCTCTTTCCTCTACTTTTTCTTCCACCCCTCCCTCCTCTCCTTCCCTCGCTCTTTCCTCCTCTCCTTCTTCTCCTTCCTCTCCTTCCCTCTCTCCTCCCTCCTCTCCCTTTTCCTCTCCTTCCTCCTCTCCTTCTTTCTCTCCTTCCTGCTCTCATTCATCCTCTCCTCTCCTTCCTCCTCTCCTTCTTCCTCTCCCTCCTCCTCTCCTCCTCTCCTTCCTCCTCACCTTCCTCTTCTTCCTCTTCTCTTTCCTCTACTTCTTCTTTCACCCCTCCCTCCTCTCCTTCCCTCGCTCTTTCCTCCTCTCCTTCTTCTCCTTCCTCTCCTTCCCTCTCTCCTCCCTCCTCTCCCTTTTCCTCTCCTTCCTCCTCTCCTTCTTTCTCTCCTTCCTCCTCTCCTCCTTCCTCTCCTTCCTCCTCTCCTCTCCTTCCTCTCCTCCCTCCTCTCCCTTTTCCTCTCCTTCCTCCTCTCCTTCTTTCTCTCCTTCCTCCTCTCCTCTCCTTCCTCTCCTCCCTCCTCTCCCTTTTCCTCTCCTTCCTCCTCTCCTTTCTCTCCTTCCTCCTCTCCTCTCATTCCTCCTCTCCTCTCCTTCCTCTCCTTCCTCCTCTCCTTCTTCCTCTCCTTCCTCCTCTCATTCCTCTCCTTCCCTCTCCTCCCTCCTCTCCCTTTTCCTCTCCTTCCTCCTCTCATTCCTCTCCTTTCTCTCCTTCCTTATTTCTCTCCTTCCTCCTCTCCTCTCCTTCCTCTCCTCCCTCCTCTCCCTTTTCCTCTCCTTCCTCCTCTCCTTTCTCTCCTTCTTCCTCTCCTCTCCTTCCTCTCATTCCTCCTCTCCTCTCCTTCCTCTCCTTCCTCCTCTCCTTCTTCCTCTCCTTCCTCCTCTCCTCTCCTTCCTCTCCTCCCTCCTCTCCCTTTTCCTCTCCTTCCTCCTCCTTCTTTCTCTCCTTCCTCCTCTCCTCTCCTTCCTCTCCTCCCTCCTCTCCTCATTCCTCCTCCCTCCTCTCCCTTTTCCTCTCCTTCCTCCTCTCCTTCTTCCTCTCCTTCCTCCTCTCCACTCCTTCCTCTCCTCCCTCCTCTCCCTTTTCCTCTCCTTCCTCCTCTCCTTCTTTCTCTCCTTCCTCCTCTCCTCTCCTTCCTCTCCTCCCTCCTCTCCTCTCCTTCCTCTCCTCCCTCCTCTCCCTTTTCCTCTCCTTCCTCCTCTCCTTCCTCCTCTCCTCTCATTCCTCCTCTCCTCTCCTTCCTCTCCTCCCTCCTCTCCCTTTTCCTCTCCTTCCTCCTCTCCTTCTTTCTCTCCTTCCTCCTTTCCTCTCCTTCCTCCTCTCCTTCTTTCTCTCCTTCCTCCTCTCCTCTCCTTCCTCTCCTCCCTCCTCTCCCTTCTCCTCTCATTCCTCCTCTCCTTTCTCTCCTTCCTCCTCTCCTCTCCTTCCTCTCCTCCCTCCTCTCCCTTTTCCTCTCCTTCCTCCTCTCATTCCTCTCCTTCCCTCTCCTCCCTCCTCTCCTTCCTCCTCTTTCTTCCTCTCCCTCTCCTCCCTCCTCTCCTTCCTCCTCTTTCTTCCTCTCCCTCCTCTCCTTCCTCTCCTCCCTCCTCTCCCTCCTCTCCCTCCTCCTCTCGCTGAGACCTGTCTGAGTGTATCTTGGATAGCTGAGAGTCGTTTGGCTGCCAAACCACACAGTGGGATTAGATTCATGTATTTACTCTGTCAGCGGATGCTCTCGCCCAGAGAAAAGTGATAATGATAACATCCAATTTACAGTCTGTTAGTTGGAATAATTTGTTCAGCTGTATTTTGTGTAGATTTTGGAGGCAAAGTAATCCCATAGTAAACATTACAAGATTTTGTTACTCGGTTGCAGTAATCCTATGAATTTTGTTCGATAGATCAGGTCATGCATTATATTTTAAAAGTAAACTTCTTAACCCTCAACACACTTTTACATAATTATATTTTAGTCATTTAGCTAATGACTAATCTAGCTTCCAATGAGGACAAAAGTAGACGCCCAGTCAACAGGTGGAACAAATTCTCTATCATGGATGGTAGAGAAGTGCTGAGCAAAGATATGAGAAATAAGAGCTGAGGAGAGAGGTAGATTTTTTTTTTCTTCAAGATTAAATCAAATCTAATTGTATTTCTACAGCTCATTTCATACAATAATGTAACCCAAAGTGCATTAAAACTGGTTAAAAACAGTCTGACAGCCAGTAACAGAGACAAGATAACCAACATTATGAAGAGAAGGTCTTTAGCCAGTCAGCGCTAAATCACATTTTGAGCTGTAAGCATGATAATATGGCTTCTATATAGTAAATAATCCCGCATTAATCCTGTACTTGATTTCAACAATTATTTAATTAAGTCCTGCGTTTCTTGGGGGAAGGAAATCGTTGCTGCACTGCTTCTCTCTGGGCTGAAACTTCTGGCCACGCCTCCAGGAGTGATGTCACGGCAGGTATTTCACCTTTTGGGCAGTGTCCGATGTTTTGCGATCAGAACATTGTTACCGTCCCCGAGTAAAGATGACACCCTGACCCCGCCGCTTGTCACTCTCGCTCCCCACCACACTTTTTCACATCTTTAAAAATTAAGTATGAAGCGGAGAGCGGTTGGAAACAGTGTTTACACGTTGTAAAAAGTGTATAATGTACAAAGTTATCCTGTTTTGAGCTTGAGTTTCCCTCTGTTAATATGACTTAATAGCTTTACCCTCTCTCTCTCTCTCTTACTTTTTTCTCTTACTCACAGGTGTTTTTGTATGGAAGGGTGTAGGTACAAGTGTGTTTGTGTGAGTGAGCTGTCTAATGTTAATTGCTCTTTGGGACGATTACTGTTTAATTGTTGTATAACAGCTGTAAAACGTTAAGGTCCCATATCATGTAAAGCAGGATTTCCCTTGCCTCTGTGATGATAAAGGAGTTGGATGTGTATCTAAACATGGTGAAAGTATCAAAACTAAATCCACACAATCCATATTAGAAAAGCGAGCCTCTAAACGAGCCGTTTGGACTTCCGTAACTTTGTGGCGTCACAAAGGTTCGCTCATTATCATTTCTGTAAGAAATAATAGACTAACAAAGTGTTTTTTCAAAGCGGTCGAGCGGTCGTCATCGTTTATTACCGGAGAGTTTTCCCTACCTGTAGCCGCCGGGCCGCGGCGTCTCACGTTTCACTCTCGAAACGGTTAGCCGATCGGAACAGAGGGGTCGTTAATATTAATGAGCCTTAAAGACACGGAGACAGAAACGGCCTGTTCTTGGTAAGGCTCAGAGAGATGCTGGAAAATGAACGTGGAGAAATGGATTGAGAGTGTTTTGGGTTCATGACACCACACACACAGCTTTGAATGGACAGAAAGACACAAAATAAAACTCTGGAGAGTGGAGAATATGAGACATTTAATAAAAAATATCTGAATAATGATAAAAAAAACGAACTTATTCAAAATATAAGAGCATAGAGCGAGGGGAAAAAATGAAGGGAGAAGAGGATGTGATTCTGACAGCTTGATGGACACGGGGATCGAACCTGTGACCTTCCTGTTACGTAACGAGCGACAGCAGCCGGCCGTTGGTTCCCATCCAGTCTGTCCCACGGATGGATCTTCTCCCCCGGCCCTCGCATGACCAATGAAGGTCTAGTCGGCACTGTGTGTGTGTGTGTGTATGTGTGTGTGTGTGTGTGTGTGTGTGTGTGTGTGTGTGCCTTCATTAGGGAACAGAGGCAGTCTGTTCAGTAGTTTGTACCAGAGGGACGAACTCTCATCACTACTAATGAGAACAACATCACCAACCTCTAAAACACTCTGTCCCTCCAACTCTATTAGTCTCTCTCTCTCTCTCTCTCTTTCTCCACCTCTGTTTAGTTTTCTCTTTTAGCTTTCTCCCTCTCTTCCCCTCTGCTTACACCGATACGACAGCGTATTAGGGTCTTTGTAGGCGGGGAGGGGGGGTAATATTCAGAGAAAAAACTCAAAATTTCTCAGATTAAAGTCAGAAATTTACCAGAAAGAAAACACAGAAATTTGTGAGAAAAGAAAATCAGAAATTTGAATGAAAAAACTCAAAATTTCTGAGATTAGTCAGAAATTTGAGAGAAAAACACTTAAACTCAGAATTCTGAATCATAACCTACCAGCTTCATTAATTTCACTATCTAGATAAATAAACCTTATGTCATGTTTGTTGCCCCTCCTGCTAATACTAAAACAATTTCATCAGTCTGGGTTTCAGAGGCTTTTCCACCCTGACAAGAAGAAAACTGGAGGAAACACTGAATACTTGGAATTTTTTGGCATGAAAATGGAAAACATTAAAGATGTCGACTATCTGCAGGTTAAAGTCCATAAATTACAGTATCGCTATCGGTCTTCAAAAACCCATACTGTTTGAACCCTGTAGTCTTGTCTCTCTCTCTCTCCCTCTCTCTCTCTCTCTCTCTCTCTGTCTCTCCCTCTCTCTCTCTCTCTCTCTCTCTCGTTATCTAACCCACCAGGATTCGTTCGGTCCATACTTGGAGTGTGATGGCGTCAGGTTGGCCGGCCTGCCGCTGTCTGTTCTCTCCACAGGGATAAATCTCCGGTTGTTGCCCATTTAAACCTTATGGAAACTTTCTGTAAGATTTCCTTCCAGTTTTCAGTTATAGGCAGTTATAGACAGACTTAGACCTGTATAAACCGCTTACACAGTCATACTAGGTGTAAATAAAATTGAGGGCAGATTGTACTTTTAGTTCTGCAAACATTTCTTGGAGGCAGAAATAATCTGATCTGAGAGTTAAACCTCATTGGACAGAGCCAAAGAAAATAGTTTTTCAGAGCGCAAGCTAGCTAACTGGCAAACTTGAATGGCAAAGAAGGAACTCTAGTCAAAATATGAAAAAAAAAAATTAAAACGTCAGTCACTTCTTTTTTCATTAATTCATTCATGATATTGAAGGTCAGCAGCTAGCTAACTAGCTCACCTAGACAGCTATAGGCTAGTATGGCTAGTTTGAACCATAGTGTGTAAAAACAGATGGAGTGAGTGTGACCCACAGGTTCCTGAAGGCCGTTTTGAAGCCAAAAGTTGGTGTACGAGCGCCGCCATGTTGACATTTTCTGTAGCCGGAGCAGCCAGAGCGAAGCCGGGGGTTTCCCACAGCTCCGTCTGCTATTGGTCCATCGACGACCTGTCGATCACTGGACAGGTGACCTGTCAATCACTCAGAAAACAACCCCGTTTTATAACCGTTATATCCCGCTAATGACGCAATTATTTTGAAAATCGCCGTACGGACACATATTAGAAGAAGTGAAATTAGCTACTGAGACCAAAACCTCTTGGGCTGTGGTCCGTTGACTTGAATGGAGTTGGGCGGTTTGGAGTCTTTTTGGAGCCGACCCTAGTGGACGTTAGAGGAGCTGCAGCTTTCAGCCACTTCCTTATTGGCTTCAAAATTCACCCGTGGTTTTGTCAGCTAGCTAACTAGCTAACCTAGATAACTTAGTATGGCTAGATTGTATTATTTCAGTTAGCAGCAGAGCGCTAGGCTTCATAGTATCCAAGCTTCCTCCTCTCTTACCTCTTGTCTTTTTCACTGGGCTTCAGTCTAATGTTACTTAACCAGAAAAACTGTGGTTCTTTGGCTCCGCCCACTGAGGTTTAACTCAACCAATGCCATTCAAACGTGGAGTTTGAATAAACTGATCCAAACAGGGTGTGAATGCAGATTCAGTGATTCAGTCAGTTAGACAGAAAGTCTCTTTGTTTATCTGCTTGTCTGTCTATCAGTCTGTCTATTGTTTATTTGTTCTCACCAGTCTGTCTGTCCATCTGCCCGCCTACCTGTCTGTCTGTCCTTCTGTCTGTCTCTGGATCAGGACAGAAAACATAATTTCCTCTCAGCCCTTTAAATTTGTAAATCCCTTTCATGGGTTGCCGGGGGTAACCAGGCTGGGAGGAGAGGGGGGCAGAGCCATTGATTAGAAAAGAGTTTGAGTTTCTAAATGAACAGAACTGTGTGTGTGTGTGTGTGTGTGTGTGTGTGTGTGTGTGTGTTGGCCCGTCTTTCTCACACGTGAATATGAGGTGGTAACCCATGGCAACGGGACAGTAGCATGAGGACATTGATATTCAGGGAGGCGGCTCTGCTCAGCCCCACAGAGGGACAATCCTCCTCTATCAGAGACTGGAGAGCTGAAATAACTTCACTTCTTACAGGGGGGAGGATTCATTAAAGCCATTAAAGCTTTAATGAAACTCTTAAAAACTAAATTTGTGTCTATTCGCTGTTAGACACATTGAAATGTTGTAAAACACTGTACATTTCTTACGTTCCTTTCCTGAGAAAATTCATTTAAATTTTTTTCTGGAAATGTCTTCCACATGAATCATTTGGTTCTAGGTGGGCGTGGCAACTGAGGACACAGTGATGTAACCCTGCATTCAAGAGTTGTCTGATTTACGGTTCGAACGAGTTTCCGACCAGGAAACATAAACACTATGTCGGATGATCAAGTCAGAGAAATCAGGATTGTAGAGGCAGCAGGAATTGGCCGAGTTGTGACGCAGAGTCGCACGGGAGCGTATGAAATTTCATACAATAAAGCCAAAAATGAACCATAAAGTATACATGGATATTCCTTGCTAACTATAGTGCTACGGCATTCAATTTCCTGTGGTAGGCTATTTATATTCATAATCCCCTGAAATAGCCAAAGATTGCTTGCTAGCTAGGCTATCGCTAGCTCAATTGCTAACCCAAAATTTACAATTTCCCATTTGGCAGACGCTTTTATCCAAAGCGACGTACACATGAGATTTTAATACAACACAAGCAAGGATCTAGTCAGGAGAGAACAACGGCTGGGTCTTTAGCCTTTTCTTAAAGATTGAGAGGGACTCTGCGGATCGAATGGAGTTTGGTAACTCGTTCCACCGCCGAGGAACCACAGAAGAAGAGTCTGGATAGAGACTTAGGGCCTTGTTGTGGCGGCAGCACCAGGCGCCGCTCCTTGGCAGAGCGTAGTGGGGAGTTCAGGTCGGTCGGAGCCGTTTTGGTTGCCGCTTTGTAGGCGAGTATCAAGGACTTGAACTTGATGCGGGCAGCGACTGGCAGCCAGTGGAGGGATGTGAACAGCGGAGTGACATGTGCTCTTTTGGGCCGGTTGAAGACCAGACGAGGTGTGATATTACAAGAGCCTGTACTAGGTGTTGTGCTGCATGTTCAGACAGGTCGGGTCTGATCTTCCTGATGTTGTACAGGGCAAATCGACATGACCGAGCAACAGAAGCCACATGCTCCTTAAAGGTTAGCTGGTCATCAATCATGACACCCAAGTTTCTGGCAGACTTTGCAGGAATGAGCTGAGCTGATTCGAGCTGGATACTGATCTGTTGTTGTACAGAGGGACTGGCTGGGATGACAAGGAGCTCAGTCTTTGATAGGTTAAGCTGAAGGTGGCGTTCCTTCATCCATGGCGAGATATCGGCGAGGCATGCCGATATCCGTGCCGAGACTGTGGGGTAACATTAGCATAGAAGGCTGGCAGTGTGTGTAACAGTTGAGGAAACCACACCTCCATCGCCTCCATCTCCAATTTTCCGACCATAAAGCATATGAACTCGAACTACTCAGATGGCCGAGTCGTGACATATTTTTTTGTGACAAAATTACGACGCAACGTCAGTTGAATGCAGGGTAATCAGACCAGAGTTGCATCAGTTAAATTTATCTTTCTTCATCAGTCAAACAACATCATTGCATCATTGAAAGATGGAGACACAGCTTAGAGTTTAAATTACAAACCTTTATTTATAAATTACCACCTCTACATCTGATTGGTTGATTTATGGCATGCTGTGGGTTTTTTTCTTTCATTTTATTCACAAGATGAAATACAGCCTGAAGGGACACAACATTCAGTTTTCCTCTGGACTCTGAAGTGGTTTGGATGATTCAGTGACCGTCAGAGTCACTAAAGGCATCTGCGTTTTGAGTGGACTGCCCCTTTAAAGGGTTTCCTTGAGAAGTTGAATTTGTACTCTCTTATATTTTTCAGCCAGGCACTTGCCAAGGGGGCATTTTGCCTCCATTGGCACATTTACAGTGAACTGAAAAACTACTCTGAGGCATTGCTAATGTTTCTCAATTAAACCAACGGGACTTCTCTACGACAGCAAAACACAGTTTAGAAATTATTTATTGTCTGTAATGTGACAAGTGACTGGTGATGAACGATAACAAATTTGGTGCAGCTCTTGTTTTTAAAGTGTTTTATCATTCTTAAGCGTGAAAATAGACCAAGGACCAAATTAAATCTGAAGACATGGTTTAGCTCTGCCACTGCTAATGCTAACAGAACTGGTAATAAAAGTAACAAAAGGGTAATAAAGAAATGTTTCAATTGTTTTGCAACGTGATCCACATTTAGCAAAAATATCATTCATCAATTTTAATATCATTTGAGTAAGAACCGTTCATTCCCTATTCACTTAGCATTAGCAGAGGCTAAATGTTGCTAATGTTTGTGTGGCGATGACTAGATATCCAAAATTTGCGTTCCAGTTCCACCCAGTTCAGGCCAAAGAACCATCTGAATGTCACATGCAGATGACAACATCAAGGTATCCCATTAAACGCTTTCATTTCTGTACAATAAATTGTCATTGTTATCTACTTAGTTTTAAAATAGTTCAGTTTCTCTCTGATTTCACAGCATTTAGAAAAGAACAGGAAGAAAATAGCAGCCTTACAGCCGGCATACAGATGGAAAATTGAAAAATGGAAAATGTTTTCAAATTTACAAATGCAATTACAACTGACTGAACCTTCTCTAGCTTCTGCAACTATTTTGTTTTCAAGTTGTGTAAAATTATTTTGCATTCATAATCGCACAATTAAAATGCGATTAAAATGTTCAGACAGCATACAGTTCCCATTTGTAATTAGATTACTGTAATCCTATAATCTGTTACTCCCCAACCCTGGATGAGACATGAAATGACGTTTGATCACATTTCCTAAATGTTCCCAGGCAACATTACAGTTTCAGCTACAACCTGTTAAGAACAGTTCGAGAAGAAAAAAGTTTAACCTAAATGTCTCTCGCTATTAGTACGTACTATTAACTTAGAGCCAGAGCCATAGATTATGGACGTTAGGCAAACCTGTGTCATAAAGGATCCTATGTTAATATGAGCTTTCAGAATTACAGCATTACGTATTACATATATAATCTGTGATTTGGGGATTTAGGCATCAGTGGTGTTGTGGTTTGCCCAACCGTTTATAATTCATGCCTCTGACCAAGCGTTCACACTGCGAGTCACACGAGTCGATCAACAAGTCACCAGAAGTCCATTCATTTCCTACAGAGCTATCCTGCTTCAGACTCCTGAGTCTCCTCCCTCCACTCTTCAGATGTTGTGGAGCGATTCAGAGAGTCTGCTGTTTCCCTCGTCAACGGCTTGTTCTCGCTTAGAGAAACAATCGAGCCAATCAGAGCCTTTGTGGGCGGGACTAAAGTTTGAATCGTTCGTGCAAAGGTTTTTCATCGGTGTTTCAGCAGAATAGATTTGTTGAAATCACCTCCACCAACAGATTGTCTTTGCAAAGACAATATTTTTGTCAAAATGGACCAACATTGTTGGGTCAGTTGGTAAATGTCTGCTAACATGTAGAGGCTGACTGGCTGCAGCATCATGTGACTGAAGTGACGTCAGAGTGGCCAGATACGTCAGTGATTGGTTCGGGGAAAATCAACCCCCCCACACAGAAAACAGCTAAGGATGGAATGGAACCAGATGGACGTTCAGTCTGAAGATCAGGCTACTATAGAGCTGATCGATCAGGGAACCTCGACCGACGCCATGGCTGAACTTTACATGGCCATTGGCCGTCAACAGCCAATCAGATTTGCGTGCTTCCTTGTTTCCCTACTGAACAACATCAAAATGGAGAAGTTGATTCCAGCCAATCAAAGCATCCCATTCTCTACAGCTTTTATTTGAGAGATGACAGGAATAAATGTCTCAGAAACGAAGCTGGGAGAACAGATGCATCCGTCGTTGGAGTTGATGGTAAGATATGAAGTTTTTTCTGTTAATTTTCAATAAATGCTATGTAATTAGCTCTTGCTAGCCGGTTAAGTTAACTTAAAAGCCAATACCAAAGCAGCGTACATGACTTGTATGTTCAAACCTGTGTAGCTGCAGACCGCTACATAGACACAATCAAAGCCTCTGGCCCCGCCCACAATCAGTCAGAATAGAGCAACACATCGACCAAGTCGCTCTCAGTGTGAACGCACAGTTAGTCTCACTAGTCTAAGCGGTTACTGGCTGTTGGACCATCAGACAGGCAGACTGACAGCAGTCTGGGTCGAGGGCTGAGGAGACGGCTAAGGCACAGTCGGCTCTGACACATGGAATATTTCAATACCATGATTTAACACTGTGACACAGAATATTACAAAAGCACGGACATCGCTGTGACAGAAAATTACTAGCTTACTTCCCTTCGTACAGAGATGTAATTAGTTAAACCTAGGATTAAAAAAATTGACTACATTCATCTTTTTGTTTCTTCATTTGCTCTAGTTTTTTGAGTTTGACAGTCTGTCTAAATGACTCTGTGCTACAGGCGTATTAATACATAACTTCCTACACAGTTTCACTTTCTGTACAAAGAGGCCGTCTCAATACTGAGAGGACCCAAGCCCCGTTCAGATACTCTTTAGATCCTCCTTCCCTTCCTTCCTTTCCTCCTTCCTGCCTTCTTCCCTACTTCCCTTTAGAAACCTCAGAGCTTTTTATGACTGGATTGGCAGCTTTGTGAAGCAGCACATTCTTCTCAGAAATAGAATGGATAGAAAGGGCTTTTAAACCTTTATTCCGGCACACTTTGCTAAGCATGCATGTTTTCTTTCACCATCGTTCTGATTCATATTCATACAGTTACACACATTCACAGTGGGAGCTGCCCAGTCCAACCACAGTCTCCTACTGGTGGCCAATGGAAGCGAAGATAGACATTTTAGTTCTACAAACATTTGTCAGAGGCAGAGCTGCTCTGGAGGCAAGGAAATAATCTGATTGGTTGAGTTAAACATAAGTGGGCGGAGCCAAAGAAACAGTTTTTCTGGCTAAGTAACGTTAGACAAGATAAGACAAGATAAGAGGTAATAGAGGAGGAACCTAATATTATGAAGCCTCTGCTACTACCTCAAACAATACAATCTATCATACGAAGTTATCTAGGTTAGCTAGTTAGCTAGCTGGCCTTCCAAGTTCAAACTAGCCATACTAGCCTATAGTTGTCTAGGTAAGCTAGTTAGCTAGCTGCTGACCTTCAACATCATGAATGAAAACAGAAATCGTTGCCATTTATAGTTTTTATTTATATTTTGACCAGAGTTCCGACTTTACCTTCCATGTTTGTCAGTTAGCTAACTTGTGCTCCGAAAAACTGGTTCTTTGGCTCCGCCCACTGAGGTGAAACTCAACCAATAACATTATTTCTGCCTCTGAGAAATTTTTGTATAACTAAAACTTCAATCTGTACTGGGAGCTGCCCAGTATAACCAGTAAAACTCAACTCCAGTAACTCCAGTAACTTGTTCAAGGGCATCTTGGCAGTCAGAAGGGGAAAGTTCCTCATGTTCTCTACCTAGCTAACCAGGGATTTGAACCACCACCTCCTTTAACCTTTAGGCCTCTGCAGTTTTTCCATACAATTCAACATTATAACCTCAGTTCCAGAGCAGCCATCTTAAATGTGTACCTAAAGGAGATTTCCATGATATTCGACGAGTCTTTTCTATCCATTCTGCTTCTGTGTCATTCTTCCATCTGCCACACATTAGACTAGGAAGCTGGAGGGAAGGGTCCGCCCGGAGAGTCCTCAAACAGGCTCCTGCTATTACAACAGCTGGTTGTGCAAGTACAGCAACTTCCTAATTCTGCTACAGATTAAACATCACTTCCTGCGCAGACAGGAAGCGGGATGGGAAACACTGTGTCCATAGAGCAATATCAATACAAATGGTACTCTGGCAGAGGAGGAGAGGATGGAGAGAAAGATAGAAGACGTGATATAGCTGTGGGATAGAGGGGTGATGAGAATCCATCCACTGGCCCTCTGGAAGAGAAAGGGATGAAGAGATTGTGCAGACAAAGGAGAGGAAGAATGAAGGAGGAGAATGATGGAGAATAAGGAGAGAGATTTAGAGGGAGAAGACAGGAATGGTAGAGGAGAAGACAGATAGTGTTGATGGTAGAAGATAAAAAGGATAGAGAAAAATAAAAACAAGTGGAGTGCACTGTGGGTAAAGATTGAGGTACAAGAGAGGGGTGGAAAGAGCGATGGATGGATGGATGGATTTATGGAGGTGGAAATGATGGAGTGATGTTAGAAGGATGACAAAGGGATGGATGGGTGGGGAAAGACAGCTCTAGCTGGAGATGGACAAGATGGCCGACGTGTCTTTAGCCTTGTCGAAGAAGATGGACGACTCATTGGCTGCCTTCAGCTTCACCTGGGCGGAGCCTGGTGAACCCTGAGCCGTGGTTGGCTGACACTCCTGGCAGCAGCAGCAGCAGCAGTCCATGAAGGCCTGGCCAAGAGCCTGAAACACACAGACAGACCAGACACACTTTGAGCTGCTTTCTGCAGACTTCACTGTACTGTTGTGTCTCCGTGTGTTGTTGAGTCAAGCCTTTGTTTCATTTGAATTATTCTATTCCCTGTTCAGTGTGTATTCTGTTACACTTTTGCAAATGGGACAACAACCCGGGTTCAATTCCCAACTCATGACAAGAAGTTTTAATTTATTGAACCATGAGCAAAACCTGAACCAAACTGTTTTAGCTGCTGAACTGAAGCGCTAGCTAACCTTTTCATGTGACCAGCAGGTGAAAATGTCCGGTCCAATTCGTGATATTGTCAGATAATCCTTTCATGGTGGAGGAACGAAACATTATTCGTGTCCACAACACGTAATCTGCCTTTCGGAGTTTGTGCTCATTTCACAAAACTTTGTGACTGTGTTGACATGTCAGTATATCGATTGAACCTTCTCCTTTTCCTTGTGTAGTCCTCTGTTGTCATAAATGTGTGACCCGTTGTCTGTTATCAACCATCTGACCTACCTTACATAGACACAGCAGCAGCACCGGTGTCACCGACGACTTAAAGAACAACAGGAAGTGATGTAACAGCGCCAGCATGGCCGCCGTGTCCTCGGAGACGGTGATGTGCGTGTACGCCAGCGTGATGTTGCAGACGTGTTCGGGCAGCGCGCACACGCCATACACCACGGCCAGCGCCAGCACCGTACAGCTCAGCTGCCGCTCCACCGCCTGGTGCTGCTGCCGCTTCTGATTGGAGGAGCGGTCGTCATGGCTACGCTGCTTCTGGGCGGTGTCGGAGTCGTTGTTGACGTTGCAGGTGGCCAGTTGGCAGAGGATGGTGAAGACGACGGGGAGGCAGAAGTAACAGCCGAAACACCACCACATACGACCCTGGAACAGAAACGGGTAGAAACAGGTTCTACACTTCAGCATACAGGTGTAATCTGATTACAGTTACTACCAAAACACCACAACGTACGACAATGGCAGCACCCTAACATACCGCGCTGAACAAGCAAGATAATCTAATTTGATTACAGTTACTTTTACATGTTCCACTCTTCCACTTTTTCTCTACTGTCCAATCGGATCAACGGAGAGGCGGGACTTCTGCAGTGACTCTTGTAAATAAAGATGGCAGCTCACCCGGAGCTTTAGTTACCACAATCTAAACAGAAAACAGCAGAATGGAGGCAAATTTGAGCTGCACTCCAAATTTCTGTTAAGTTTTATTCAGGAATTTTTAATTGTTTATAATACTTGTATAATTTAGCTAAACCAAGTTAACTTCAATCCAATAAACATCAGCTGGTTGAGTGACTGACAGCTGATCATCATCCTATTCTGTGGTTGCCTAGCAACAACAACACTGAATGCGTCCAGTTTTAGCATGGGTGGCCTCAGTGGGACTTGAACCCCCAACCCTGGCAGTGTTACTGCCTTGCTCTGCCCATTGAGTTATATAGGAAGCCACATATTGTTTTGTATAAAGAGATGTAAAGAGAGAAGATTGGAGTGATGAGGAGGCAGTAGGGGAGAGGAGTATTTGTGTGGGAGGTCCTGCTAAATCACCACAAAGTACCAAAAAAAAACATAAAGCAGACTACCAAGAGCCACAAAATACCACAATGTACCACAAAGAACAAAAAAGTACCACAAAGCGTACCACAAAGTATGCCTATTTATGTGGAATGCTTTGCACTTGGTACTTTCTGGTACACTTTGTGGTACTTTGTTGTGCTACTTTGTGGGACACTTTTTGGTATGCTTTGTACACTTTGTGGTACGTTTTGTCGTGTTTTGTTGTTCTTTGTGGTATTTCGTGGGACTTTTTAGTTTGTAGTACGCTTTGTAGTACTTTTTGGTACTTTGGGTGACCCTGTGTGTGTCTGGGCGTCTTCCTACCTGGTGATATCTCAGCAGCAGTGAATGGAGCGAGTCGGGCAGGTAGAGGGAGAGAGGAGAGGAGGGAGTGATGGTGCAGGAGTCCACCAGCCGGCCGGTGGAGGGAGAGACGGCCTGGCTGAGCTGCCAGAGGAACAGCTCCGGGCTGGACAGGACCAGAGCCGCCAGCCACACCACCAGCAGCTTCAGCAGCACCGACCGGCAGCGCTCCACACGCCGGGCCTTGGGCTGCGAGGAGCTGGTGGCCGCGTGGAAACGATCGATACCCAGAGCGCAGAGAGAGAAGGAGGTGATGCCCAGAGAAGTTACCTGGAGAGAGAGAATCAGGCGGTGTGAAGACCAAGGAGACCAAGTGTGACCAAGTCAACTTTGCTCGAGTCCCAAGTCAGTCTCAAGTCTTGAGGTACAAGTCTCAAGTCAAGTCCCATGTCTAAATGTAGATTACCAAGTCAAGTCCATGTCATTAATGTCAAGTCTCAAGTCTAAATGTAGAACAGCAAGTCAAGTCAGAACAAATCAAGAGTCCAGTATCAATTTAATATCTTAAAGAAAACTAAATATCTAGGACTTTTCAATGCAATATGGTTTTAATAGGATAAAAACTTGGTAAGAGCATCATGAGTTTGATTTCTATAATCAGTTTCAACTTCAATAAATTCAATCATTCCATACAAATTCAGAAAACAGAATTTAAATTCAGTCGTCTGCTGGAACAAATCTCATCACTTTCAATCTAAGTCATTTACACAAACACAAGATCTCAAGTCAAGACTTTAGAAACCTTTTCAAGTCATCAAAGTACAAGTCAGAGTCAAGTCCCAAGTCACCAGAACCCAAGTCAAGTCAAGTCTCAAGTCAATACTAACCATCTGTCAATGCTAAATCATCAACAACTAAAATCTTCCCATATGGGACTAAATCTTATCAAATGGGGGTCCATGGGGTCTAATGTGGGTCTGTTTGGACCCCGGCATGAAAATGTTTGAGAAGCCCTGCAGGAAACACAAGAAAGGCCAAAGGTAATGTAAACTGACACCTGTTTTGAATTTTAGCATTGAAATATCTCTACTTTCAAAATGTCCCTCCATGACTTTTCTTAGACCCACTTTCTGTACAAACCATCATTGTTAAGGAAATAGCAGTCATAATTTAATTTACCCCTAAGTGCTATAAGTAAACAAAAATTCACTTTTACCAATAGACTGGGCTTTCAATAGCAGGAGCCAAGCCTGGTACTGCAGTCTACAAAAGGAGACTCTGGTGGACAACGGAATGTAACCTATCATGCAGTATTAGCCATAGAATAATTAGTATGCTAATATATGTATAGTTTGGCTCTTTCGCTGGGAGGAAACGGTGCCAGCATGGAAACAAGAGCAGCTTCCCTTTCCCTCCTTGGCTGCCTGGACTTCCTGCCCTCCAGTCCCTGAATTTCACTAAATCCTCCTCAGTTTCAGGGCGACTGACGTCCTTTGAGTTGTGGTTTGGTTGAATACAGATCCATGCAGCAGTCTTGACATTCCCACTGTCAAGCACTTCCTCTTAACCTTGGTTTCTTTGCAAACCCTTTAAAGTGTTGGACCCTCTGGGGGTGTCAGGGGCCAAATTCAAAGGAACATTATGGAAGGTTCCCACTTGATAACTGACCTGACCTGCTCCCCTTTCCTATGAACATCCAAGCCAGGTTTCTACACAGGAGCATCTCCAAAGGACAGATATGTCTGGTCTGGTGTGTTGGTGAATAATTGGGTTTAATCTGAAAGAAACTGGTTGCCACATGGGACAGATAGATGCCCAGGGCAGACAAACTGAAGGAGGTCCAGTGGGTAAACAGTATTATATGACACTGTCCTATAATCATGTTAGGTTGCATTAATTTAAAATGATCAATACTGAGCGCAGAGAGAGTGGCTGGATGAATCTGGGCAGGGAAAGTCAGTGAGTAACACGCTCCCTGCCCTCAACACCTACCTCCCAGGTGCCCTTGAGCAAGGCACATAACCCGGTACTTCACTAGTGAAGCTGCTCACTTGTGCTCCTCAAATCCATTCCCTAGGTTACAAGGCAACAGGAAACATGTCGCCCCCCTGTGGGCGACAAGTATGTCATCTTGTTGTTTTTTGTGTGGAACATAACTGAAGAGGAGCCGTCACATAGACTGTACTTGTACCATTTCAAATGTACTTGACTGGCTGGTATTCAAAATTGTATTAAATTTGATTGTAAAAACAACAACAAAACACTCTGAGTTGTAGCTTGAGAAGAGTCAGCTCAGTTAACCTGAACAAACTGTTAGCTAGCTAACTAGCCAGCAAACACACTGATGTTAATGTGAACATGCTAACGCTAGCTGCTACTAGATACGTTAGCTAGTGTGCTAATCAGATGTGTTAACAAGACAGTGATGTTAGCTGACCAGATAATATTCTTAGCTAGCTAACGAGCAACCTATAATAGGGTTTCATACGCAAGCAAGAAACCCTGTTAAATATTCCTACCTACAGTACTGTGCAAAAGTCTTAGGCACATGTAAAAGAAAAAAAGTAAAGCGAAGATGCTTTCAAAAATAATTAAATGAAAAGTTTCTAAATATCAAAAAATGTACTATAAAGAGCAGTCTACTGACACACTAATGCAGAAAAAAAATGAATAAACATCTAAGACACAATTTATATAAAAACTGTTGGGTGTCTAAGACTTGCACAGTACTGTATTTCACACAAAAGAGGCGGAGAAAGCAAAAGAAACGGAAGACCAATCAGAATCGAGCAAAGAAGCTTTTCCGGTAGCCTGTTGGCAGACATGCTAACACATCGAACTGCTGTAAACAGCCTCTGTAAAGGCTTCATCTCTGTAATATGATGTTAGCACAAACTGAAACGTGAGTCTAAAACTGACATCTGCATTTTGATAAACTCAGCTGACTGTTCTCTCCCTGACAGGAAGTTAGTACAGCGGCACAAAACAAAAATGCCGCTATGCTGACGTCTGTGACTGGAGTCGCTGATTGACGTTCTGTGTAGCCAATGAAAATTCAAGCGTGGGAGCCTCATGGTCCACCAGGAAGCGCTGACTGAGAGGAAGGGGGAGACCCAAAGCGAGATTTTGGTAAAATGGAGGATTTGGGTCTGGCCTCATGAGACTAGCTAACAAGCTGACATCATCTAAACTCTGTTGACAAGACAGAGTGAAGTCCTTTTGTCTTTCCTCGTCGACAGAATGTACCAGTCTTATGTTATTGCTGACAGCAACAGCCTCTACACACACACACACACACACACACACACACACACACAAACACACACACCCACTCACTCACTACGCAACTGCACAGACACACATACATACACACATATTATGCACACACCATGCACACACCCACACACACATTTTCATCATTTTTCTCCAAAACCATGAAAGCAGCAGTAGCAGCAGCCGGACATCCCAGCAGACACCCGGAGCAGGTTACCGTGGCAACTGACTCTCAACAGCTTCAGTCTCAACTAGCTGATGAGTTTGCTTCCAAAATGAAATCTCCACCATTTGTAAACAGAACAAAGTGACACCTATTCTTACAAAATGATTGGCAACACAAAATTAAAACAAATTCTGTGACTTTCTCAGGACAGCAGGGAACTGAAGTCACTGGCTGACTGAACGAGACACTTCAGACCGGATCCTCTAGATTTTAAAGATATTCTTATACAGAATAGCCTTTTGGAATGAAACCTCTTGTATGTCACGACTCTAAATTACTAAGGCTGTCCCGGAGCAAAGAAACTCTAAATTTACTCGTAGTCATTGGAGTTTATTGATTCGTTGAATAGTTTCTTAAATTGACAAATCTGCAAAATAACTTCTCGTGTGTTATTGCTCCACTGCAAATACATGCAATCATCCAAAATACTGACATGACCGTATTCAAGAATTAACTCGTACAAATCTTATTCAACTGAACCTAACCATTAATTACTTGTTTCTGGAAAGAGTCATTTTAAACAATAAAAATATATAATATGTGGAATATCGAGAGGAAGGAATTCAGCAACTCACTTTCTGATCTCTATCAGACCCGGACTAAACAAATGTAGGAAAATGTAAGTAAATGTAGGTTCAGTAAAACTAAAGTGATAGAATACAGTCTTGGTTTCTCTGTCCCAACGTGAAATAGAATATAAAAATTCTCCTATCAAGCATGTGACTTCAGTATCTCTGATGCAGCCACCTCAGTTTTGGTCAGCATCGCTTTACTTTGGTTTGGACACAGCGCTGATTGATTGATTGATTAATTATTTGATTGATTTCATGTTTTACTTTTACAGGGACAATGCACATAAATCAACATTACTGTGAATTTGCCAGTGTGGGGGCGTGATGTCATCCATTAAAGCAATAAAAAGACAAAGTAAGATCACAGAAAAGGACTCGATAATGAGACAACCTCCTCCTCCTCCTCCTCCTCCTCCTCCATAAGCCCCACCCACCTCCATATAAGGCACCATGCGGCAGGTGATGTCACCCAGGATCCTCCTATGAGAGAGCTGGTTGAGGACGACCACAGGAAGGCAGAGCACCAGAACCAGGAAGTCCCAGAATGCCATGCTGGCCAGCAGGTAGTTCCAGGCGGACCTCATGTAGTAGTTGTTCCAGACGATGCACATGACGGCCATGTTTCCCACCACGCCCACCGCCAGCACCAGGCCGGCCAGCAGCAGCACCGCGTAGGCCGTGTACGAGCTCTCCACCAGCGGGTAGAAGGGGTTGAAGAGTCCCGGTTGGCCGCGGTCGGGGCTGGAGGCGTTACCGTGGTGATCATCATTATCATCATCGTGGTTATGGCCGTCTCCTGCCGCTACCTCTGCGGTGGTGTTGAACGCGGTGGCGTGCGGCGTGGTCAGCGAGTCGTTCTCGTACGACTGGCTGAAGGTGGACTGCTGCTCCTCCTCCTCGGCGCCGCGGGCCAGGCGGCGGTGGCGGTCCAGGTCCAGCAGCGGCTCGGGGCCCGGGCCGGAGCGGCGCCCCCGCTCGGCCAGCAGCAGGTTCCGCTCCGGGACGAAGACGTCGTCCTGGTTCCTCAGCTGCTCGCCGGTCCAGAAGGGCTCCAGCTTGATGCGGGACGGCGGCTTGTCGGGGCCGTCGTGCTGCCCGTCCGTCCGCCCGTCCGTCCGCCCGACGCTCCGCCCCGCCACAGACACGGCCGCAGACAGACACAGACACAACCACAGACCAACAGACGCACTCATGATGATGCAGAGCCAACTGATCCGAAACGTGATAGAATCCCAGTGAAACCGCAGTAGAACAAAAATAGGAAGTTGTTATTCACGGTGTCGAGAGGCGGTTTCGCACTTTAAAGTCCTCGAGAATTCAGTAGAGTGCTCCAATAAAATCCCAGTCAAATTTCAATAAAGTCCCAGAATCTAGGAACAATATGATCGGTGGAGTATTGAATAATGTTCCAGAAGATTTTCAGTAAATTCCAGAGTACGATGATACGTTCAGTAGAGTCTGCAATTCCAGTAAAGTTTCAGTAAAGTTGCGGTAAAGTTGCGGTAAAGTTCTAGTAATCTCGAACTGGGCGGTGTTCTATCCGTTCAGTAGAGTTCGACTAGAAATCCAGTGAAGTTGGAGGAAGCTTCCAGCGACGAAGAAAGTTTGAAAGTTTGTTTTTGCGTCCAGTAGATTTTTAATAGATGTTTCCAGTAGAGTTCCAGTTCCAATATTCAACTGATTCCAAACCTGGGCAGGGCGAGAGACAGGCAGGATGAATGCAACTCCCTTCTCTCTCTCTCTCCTCTTCTCTCCTTTCTCACTTCAAAATTGAGGTCTTCCTCTCTTTTTGTCTTCTTCTCTCCTCTTTTTCTCTTCTCTTCTCTTCTTCTTCTTCTTCTTCTTCTTCTTCTCCTCTCACTTTGTCTCTTTAAACTCCAATATCCCAATTTTCCACTTTAATATTCTGCTATACTTCACCATCCATCAGTGCTCTGGTCGGGTGCAGCGAGGCCCCGGAGCTCCAGGGTTTCCGGGGGAGCTGGGCAGGGTCCGTGTCCGCGTCGGGGGTGCTGTGTCTGGGCTGCAGGCAGCGGAGAGACTGGGCGTCCTGGAGCTCTGGGTCTCTGGGAACAAGCAGCCCTCTGGAGCATGGCTGGATGGAGCCTTTGTCAGGGTGAACACACACACACACACACACACACACACACATTGCACACACACACACATGCACACACACTGACAGGGAAACACACAGCCACGGTTTCACACATGCACACACACACACACTGAGGCAAACACAGCCAACACATGGAGACAGGGCCTCATACACACACACACACACACACACACAGAGACAGGCCTACACACACAAGCATACAAACAAGGTTGGCCTACACACACACACACACACACACTCACACACCCACACACCGAGGTATGCACGTTTGTTTGCACAAACTCACACACTCTTTTGCTCTGTCTCTCTCTCTCTGTCTCTCTCACACACCCCCACACAACCACACACACACACACACACACACACACACACACAGCCTCAGTTCTGCTGCCCCCTAGCGGTGGTTTTCCTGGGAACCAAAGCCAGCTGAGTTCACACTAACAGAAACACTGTTCTGCCTGGAATACTGATTAGGCTGTGTGTGTGTGTGTGTGTGTGTGTGTGTGTGTGTGTGTGTGTGTGTGTGTAAAAAGGCAAGGAGCTAGATGGGTGTTGGACCTATGCTGGGAGAAATTAGTATTTTTTAGGAGAGCCTTATATGCAGTTGAGTATTTCTCTTCACCTTCTTCATATAAAACACAGTGGTGAGTCTGACTTGTCTCTCCTGCAGGAAAACAGGAGGATTATTTCTGGGTCCTGATCCAGACTTTACTGCAGTTCCACTTTCCACCACTGGAGGTCGATCTCTCTCTCTGTGTTAATGAAGCCAACAGGAGCCGATGGAAAAAAAAAACACAGTCATTTATCTCAGTGGTTCTCAACCTGGGGGTCGGGATCATTCTGGGGGGTCGTGAGATGATTTATGTGATAAGGAAAAAACATTTCTACTATTCAAATTTATTATCATGTCAATTTTTTTCAGATTTTTCCTCAATTTGTTTGCTTTTTTCTTGTGAAATGCTGAGGAGTTTTAAGCCTCTCCGCCTCCTCTGATAATTACTCAGATGAACTTGAAACCACTGATCTGTCTGACTGTCTTCTGCACAGAGATGTACAGTAGAATAAGCTTCAACTCTTAGATCATCAACATTAGAAACAACAGTAAAGAAGTGAAGTCCAGTCTTCACAGAGAGCATTTAAACCGGGTTTGATTTCTGTGTAAAGGCATCAGAGGTGTGACCAAGTCAGCTTTGCTCGAGTCCCAAGTCAGTCTCAAGTCTTGAGGCACAAGTCTCAAGCCAAGTCCCAAGT
This sequence comes from Centroberyx gerrardi, assembly GCF_048128805.1. Classification (NCBI taxonomy): domain Eukaryota; kingdom Metazoa; phylum Chordata; class Actinopteri; order Beryciformes; family Berycidae; genus Centroberyx; species Centroberyx gerrardi. Next base: position 2,202,357 of record NC_136010.1, read on the forward strand.
CTACATGTAGATTACCAAGTCAAGTCCATGTCATTAATGTCAAGTCTCAAGTCTAAATGTAGAACAGCAAGTCAAGTCAGAACAAATCAAGAGTCCAGTATCAATTTAATATCTTAAAGAAAACTAAATATCTAGGACTTTTCAATGCAATATGGTTTTAATAGGATAAAAACTTGGTAAGAGCATCATGAGTTTGATTTCTATAATCAGTTTCAACTTCAATAAATTCAATCATTCCATACAAATTCAGAAAACAGAATTTAAATTCAGTCGTCCGCTGGAACAAATCTCATCACTTTCAATCTAAGTCATTTACACAAACACAAGATCTCAAGTCAAGACTTTAGAAACCTTTTCAAGTCATCAAAGTACAAGTCAGAGTCAAGTCCCAAGTCACCAGAACCCAAGTCAAGTCAAGTCTCAAGTCTTCTCTTCATGCACCAAGTCAAGACGGGTGAAGTAGTAAACTGTTTCTACAAGGATGTAGACACACACACACACACACACAGACAAGGATGCATATGCATATATATACACACACATACTGTATTTTGCTCCATTCCAGGATGTGATACAGCTTGGAATAGCCATGACACACACACACAATTCACACACACACACATATTCACAGATGCACACACACACACACACACACTTTAACAGTAACCATTACACACAGTTGCACACACAATATCCATTACAGTCACACACACACAGCTGTTTTCCCCTTCATTAAGCAAGATCAGGTCTCTGTGCAAACAGTCGAGTGCACACACACACACACACACACACACACACACACACACACACACAGAGAGAGAGACATGGCTACTAGAGAGTGTATGTATGTGTGCGTATGAAGATGTGTGTGTGTGTGTGAGTGTATGCATATATACATGGACAGGTTTATTGTTTGTGTGCATAGTGTGTGTGTGTGTGTGTGTGTGTGTATGCATATATACATGGACAGGTTTATTGTTTGTGTGCATAGTGTGTGTGTGTGCGTCAGTTAGTGTTAGTGTATATAGAACATATATTTGTCAAGCGGGCGGTGTGTGTGTGTGTGTGTGTGTGTGTATCCTGGACAGTTCAGTCAGTAAAGCATCAGTCTTTACTCTGAAGGTTCAGGGTTCAAGCCCCCCCCCCCCCCCCCACTGAGTAACGCGTGTGTGTGTGTGTGTGTGTGTGTGTGTGTGTGTGTGAAACTGCGTTCTCTTTAAAATCTGCACCTGTGAAAGAGTAACTCCTCACTAAAACACTGTTTTAAGTTAAACTGATATTTAGTACGATGTTGTTATGAAATACAATATTTCAATCAGTAAACCTGACTCAGCAGTTTATTAAATCGCGCAGCAGGCGGAGAAAAGCTCAAACTCTTTTTTTACTCTTTTTTTTATTTGCTATTTTTCCTTTGTCTTAGTTGTTTCCACAGTAAATATTCTGAATCAAACTCTGTCTAAATATTCAGAGTTCCTGGTCTGTCTGTCGGCTTGACTGGGTTGATTGACAGGAGATAGATCTATCTATCTATCTATCTATCTATCTATCTATCTATCTGTCTATCTATCTATCTATCTATCTGTATATCTATCTATCTGTCTATCTATCGATCTATCTATCTGTATATCTATCTATCTATCTGTCTGTCTATCTATCTGTCTACCTGTCTATCTGTCTATCTGTATATCTATCTATCTACCTATCTATCTGGCTGTCTATCTATCTGTCTACCTGTCTATCTGTCTATCTATCTATCTATCTATCTATCTATCTATCTATCTATCTATCATCTATCTATCTATCTAAACGGATCATAGTCCAACAATTTCCAGATTATTCCAGTGTTCATGTAAACAGGATGAAGGATGAAGGAGGATGAAGAGCGTCATCGCATCATGAGAAACGCTCGTACCTCACACAACACAAACACCACAGAAGAAGAAGAGCGGCTGCAACTAGAGCAAAGTGATGAGACACAAACCTGAGAGGATGAAGTGAATCTTTGTGCTGAAAACAACCAGCAGGAAGTAACACTTTATTTTCTGGGTCCACAATTTAATTTAATAATTTCCTAGAAAGGATTTCCTGTTAGTTTCTCTGGAAGTTTCCTGGAAGCAGCAGGAAGTGAAGCAGCAGGAAGTGCAGCAGCAGGAAGTGAAGCAACAGGAAGTGAAGCAGCAGGAAGTGCAGCAGCAGGAAGTGCAGCAGCAGGAAGTGAAGCAGCAGGAAGTGAAGCAGCAGGAAGTGCAGCAGCAGGAAGTGAAGCAGCAGGAAGTGAAGCAGCAGGAAGTGCAGCAGCAGGAAGTGAAGCAACAGGAAGTGAAGCAGCAGGAAGTGCAGCAGCAGGAAGTGCAGCAGCAGGAAGTGAAGCAGCAGGAAGTGCAGCAGCAGGAAGTGCAGCAGCAGGAAGTGAAGCAGCAGGAAGTGCAGCAGCAGGAAGTGAAGCAGCAGGAAGTGAAGCAGCAGGAAGTGAAGCAGCAGCTCTGTAGAAACTGAGTCCATCAGATACTGAACATTTCTAACAGAGTTTCAGCTGCAGAACTTAGCAGAAGCCGGATTCACAAAACCGTCTTAAGAAAAAAAAATCTTCTCAAGTGCCATTTTTTTCTTAACTTTAGAATATAGGAAAATAGGGAAAAAATGATATTCTCAAAAACAGTTCTTATAAATTTTCTTAACTTTCTGCCTAAGAAAAAACTTAAATAAATGGTATTCTTGAAATTAAAGTTCTCAAATTTGTTCTTTAAATTTTTTTCTTAACTGTGAGACGACTCTTCATGTCTTCAGATCCCTACAGTGAAAAGGTAAGCCTCTAACTTCACTCATTTAAACACATTTTAGTCTTCATAGTTTCCCTACACCTGACATTAAGATTAACATTTACTGTAAAGCTTTATTTGGTGTCTCATGTTTATTGAAAACAAGCTAGCAAATTTTACATTTACCAGCAGCAACCAATGTTTACATTTTTTTATATACTTCATCAGTTGTAGTTTCCCTAAACAGGTTTTTCCCCAATTATTTTGCAGATTTGAAGCACTTTGGATCCTGGCCTAATGATAGTAAGTCTAAAGTTTATTAACCATAATTAATTCAGGCCCTATTTTGAGAAGTTCTTAAGTAATTAGTAAGAAATTCATAAGAAATGAGACCGTTACTAAGAAAATATTGATCTGTACTTTTATATAACTTTATACGTTTTATTTATGTATAAGCTTATATGACTATACCTGCATTTGTTTATATCAGTTAGACTTTCTCTACCTTTTTTCTCCATAACTGGGCTGTGATCTCCATTCTGTCTAGTTAATATACTTTGTTTACAGTATTTTTCTTCTCTTTTCTGATGTCTCTACATGTTTTTTTCTGTCATATCTGTGCGTTTTGTGTTGTATTGTTATTTTTGTTAAGTAAAAAAAAAAAAAAAAAAAATATTGAGGAATTGCACTGAAGAGCCTTCTTAAGAGCTTCCTAAAATGTCCTCTTATGTAATTTAAGCTCTATCTTAGGAACACTTTGGTGAATCCGGCCGCAGGTTATTAGTGAGCGTGGAAACACTCTGTCTGTTTTTAACCCGTGTTTCAGAACTGATCTTGTTAGATTCTGTTCCTTTCTGTTCTGTTAGACCAGTAGAGTCCAGTAGAGTCCAGTAGAGTCCAGCAGAGTCCAGTAGAGTCCAGTAGAGTCCAGCAGAGTGGAGTCGTCATCACGCTGCATCACAGTAGATGTGATGAGAGTCTCGTCTGACAGACTGACAGGTGGAGCTGCAGCTGGAGGTGAATCCAGGCTGAGGAGTTTCTTCTATATAAGGTTTTCTGTCTGTCTGTCTGAGGGCAGCATGGGTCAGCAAACACACACACACACACACACACACACACGCCTTATATGGCTAAGAAAGTTAGTGGAAAAAGTGAAATGTGAAACAACAGAGTGTGAAATTCCTCCGTTCTGCTGAATCTGATCCAAATCTGAAGCGGCTCACAGTGTTTGGTTTGAGGAAGCGTTCACACTGCAGACGAACCGCTGGTTTTACCTCCTGAGAGACAAATCTGGTGTTTTTACTGCAGTGTGGACAGGTTCCCTGACTGAAAAACTACCCGCCCCTTTACTGAAGTAGAAGTAAAAGTACTGGTGTAAAAAGTGTGTGATTTAAAATGTCGTCAGAGTAAAAGTTCCTGAGTTCCTCTTTAGAACAGAGAACGTTGTTAGCTGTGATCTTTTCCATGTGATTCTAACAGGAGAGAGGTCAGAGTTCAAACTGGATTCTTTTCACTGGAAACATTAGAAACGACAAAATAAAGTGCAGAAACAAAGTAAAGTCAGATTCCTCTTCTCACTGTGAACGGATCCACAGTTTGTCAGTTTCTGTTGCTGATGGAGAGACACGATCGGTTCTGTGATGGATGGATTTAAAATGGAGTCAAAAAATATTAATACTTAAGTAAAGGTAAAATTACTGTCTTTAAAAAATACTCAAACAGGTACAAGTACACTAAAAAGCTTCTCAGTTACAGTAATGTGAGTAAATGTAATTAGGAGAAAATATATGGGCTGTGATGCAGAAGTCCTGCAGTGTGAACGCTGCCTGCTGGAGGAGCGCTGGTTGTTTTTCTCTCCAACATTCATCACTTCCTCCCTTCCTCGCCTCCTTCCTTCACCTCCTGTCACCTCTCCTCCCCTCGCCTCCTCTCTCCTCCCCTCGCCTCCTCTCTCCTCCCCTCGCCTCCTCTCTCCTCTCCTCGCCTCCTCTCTCCTCCCCTCGCCTCCTCTCTCCTCTCCTCGCCTCCTCTCTCCTCTCCTCGCCTCCTCTCTCCTCCCCTCGCCTCGTCTCTCCTCCCCTCGCCTCCTCTCTCCTCTCCTCGCCTCCTCTCTCCTCCCCTCACCTCCTCTCCATCCATCCTCTCTCTGATAACAACTCCTACTGCCGCTGTTTTTCATCCTCCTATGCTTCCTCCTCTCCTCTCTGCTCTCCTCTCCTCCTCCCCTCCTCTCTCCTCCTCTCCTCTCTTCTCTTCCCCTCCTCCCCTCCTCTCTCCTCCTCTCCTCTCCTCTCTTCCCCTCCTCTCCTCTTCTCCTCTCCTCTTCTCTCCTCCTCTCCTCTCCTTGTTTCCTTTCCTCTCCTCCACTTCTCCTCTCCCCTCATTTCTTCTCCTTTGCTTCCCTCAACCACTTCATCTCACCCATGTTTCCTCTCCTCCTTTCCTTTCATTTTGTCTTCTCTCCTCACATCGTTTCATCCTCCCCTCTCCTCCTCTCTCCTCTCCTCTCTTTTCCTCTCCTCTCCTCTCCTCCTCTCCTCTCTTCCTCTCCTCTCTCCTCTCTCCCTTCCTCCTCTCTTTCTCTCCTCCTCTCCTCTCTCCTCTCCTCTCCTCCTCTCTTTCTCTCCTCCTCTCCTCTCTTTTCCTCTCCTCCTCTCCTCTCTCCTCTCCTCCTCTCCTCTCCTCTCCTCTTCTCTCCTCCTCTCTTTCTCTCCTCCTCTCCTCTCTCCTCTCTTCTCTCCTCTCCTCTCTCCTCTCCTCTCCTCTTCTCCTCTCCTCTCCTCCTCTCTTTCTCTCCTCCTCTCCTCTCTCCTCTCTCCTCTCCTCCTCCCTCTCTTCGCTCCAGTTAAGCGACCCAGTCCGACTTGTTTTCAGCTTCAGATGGAAAATCTCTCCTTTTTTATCTTCTCTCTATTTGGACAGCTGTCTTTTTCTAAATCTGTCCATCCAGCCTGCCAGGCTGCATCACTTAACAAGGTGGACACAACTATGTCAGGGGCGCTCACACACACACACACACACACACACACACACACACACACACACACACTCAAATCCTCTTGATGTACAGAGGGAAACATGAACTCAGTCTGCTCTCCTGAAATTTGGTGAGATGAACACGATGTTTTAAAATGCAAATAAGTTTCTGTACGAAAAGTGAGAGAAACAACAGGAGAGGATCAGGAGGAGGAGACAGGACAGGAAACAGGAAGTAGTTTGACGGTGGACAGTCAGGGTGTGGAGGTCGGAGGTCGGAGGTCAGATGGGCGACGACCAAACTCATGTTTTCATTTATTGAACTATGAGCAAAACCTGAAGCTAACCTGAAGCTAACTGTTTTAGCTGCTAAACTTTTCATGAGACCAACAGGTGAAAATGCCGAGTTAAGCCCCGCCCCCAACATCCCAAATCTCTCAAAACGCTGCTTCACTGAGACTTTAAATGCAGTTCATGTCAATATAACTGAAATTTCTTACTTCAATTGAAAGTTTCCACGGTCATTTAGGTGTTGAGTGAATTTTACGACCCTTCGCTCCTTGGAAACTGTTGTAAACACTTGTAGAATCTGAAAAACACACCGGGAGTCACCGCAGCGATGTGTCCAGTCTGAGACGGAGCGGTTTTCCCCTTTAAGCCAGTTGAGCAAGTTCAGGCCCTGCAGTCCTGAAACAGAAGCCTGCAGTTTATCAGTCTGTCTGTGTGGGACGTCCGAAGGCAGACTATCACACACACACACACACACACGCGCACACACACACACTTAGAAACAGAGGTCTAGATTGTTCTTCACGCCCAGCGGAAGTCTCACGCCCCGACACACACTGCCGCACGATTGTCCAGCTCTCTCCATCGCCACGGAGACCGCAGAACCTCTGACTGCCAGCCGTCACCATGGTGACCACACACACACACACACACACACACACTGGTATTGTAAATCTCTTAATAGAAAGGTGAAGCTAGTGATTTGACTACTGATTCAAAACATCAATACAAACATTCATCTCTTAATAATAAATGTGATATATAATATATATAATGATAATAATAATGATAATATTGTATTCATGCTCAGTTCGTTGTTCATATCACAACTTCCTCATGCCAAAACTTTTTTCTTCACTTTTTAAAGCGTGTAATCATTTTCGTGAACAATCAAATAAACTAAACCTAAAGTTTTTTATAGAAAAAACCAAGGCAATTCCTCTTTGAAGTATCAAAAAACGAAATGCTTTATGACATCATAGAAGTATTAAAGACACCGACATGTTTCGGCCACAGGGCCTTCAGGGGGTCAGAGTCAGTGGGCGTGTCCAACCGTGACAAATCCTGCATATGAATTATTATGCAGGATTTGTTGTTTTTTATGTGATTGTTTCATCTGCAGTGTGACTGTGTCTGTATTTGTTCTGTTGTTTACTTGTTGTTGTTGTTGTTGTTGTTGGACGCCCACTACTGCCTGAGCTCATTTAAGATGATCAGATAGAAGAGAACTCCATCTAAAAGAAGGATAACAATGAAATGGAATACAATAAATTATAAAAAGAAATAAAATAAATTAAAATAGAATAAGAGAGACCGGTCAGTGTCTTTCTGTTGATGACTCATCCTGCAGTCGGGGGCGGAGACAAACAATTCATCCAATCAAATTTTGATAAATGTTGTAATTATCCCCCTCACCCCCTGCTGTTTTTTTCCCAGCATGCAGCTCAGTTCAGCTGCAGCAGGGATGAATGGGGTGTTTCTGTTTCTGGCTGCTTCACCTAAAACTCTTTTCCCAGACGGAGCGACGGAGGCAGAGAATATTCCTCCACAACCACTTCCTTCATATCTCATTAATATTCAAATAAGCCCCTCCCACTGACGTTTCATTCAGAAATACGTCAAAACACAGAAGCAAATCACACTCTGCACAACACTTTGAAAGACTGGACTCATCTGGTTTACTGTCTTTATAGAAACACTGCTGACGGTCGTGACTGACTGATTGATTGGTTGATTGGTTGATTGAGTTTATTCAACACTTCCATTAACAGCAGAGCAGCATGTGGACCCAGGTTGCGTCACACAGAGCGGAGACACTCAGTGACGCCTCAGGCTCATTTCCACTGCGCTGCTTCAAAAACCATGAAGCTGCCGGGATTTTCCACTCCGAGGATTAACTTTAGATTTCTGCAGACTGTCCTCACAGTCATGAGGATTTGTTTATTTTTGACTCTCTCTCTCTCTCTCTCTCTCTCTCTCTCTCTCTCTCTCTCTCTCTCTCTCTCATTTCAGGAGCAGATGAGATCTTCATCGTCCCACAGTGACCGTCTTGCTGTTTAAATGTCCATCAGTGCACCCGCATGCATCAATACCAACAGTAAAGACATTAGTAGTTGATCACTGAAGATCTATCTATCTGCTTCTGTGATCTGATGCAAAGATGAACATCTGCAGTGAGTTTCCACTGTAATGTTTGTCAGTGGAGAAAACTCGGGTTCCTCCCCCTTCCAAATCCCAGTTATACGGAAGCCCATTGAGTACATATATTCAAAGTTAGTTATGTATGTTAGTTATGTATGCCATTATCTAAGATAACACATTTTGTTTTCCTGAGATAATGACAAAATTATCTCATTTTTTCCCAAGATCTCAAGATAATTTTCTCATTAACACACACACACAAAAAAAAAACATTTTTCTTGAGATAATGAGATAATTTTCTGCTTGGAACTAACATCCTGAAGGAAAGAAGATTATTCAAAACCCAAACGCTGCCGTCGGCCTGTTAGAGTTCAGGATCTTCAGTCAACAATATACATTCATTCAAATCAATCAATACATCAATTAAAATTCTGTCGTTATTTCAGGAAAACAAACTGTTATCTGGAGATAGTGACGTAAATAAAATGATATCTGGAGAAAACAAAATGAACTTGTTATCACTGGAGTGTAAGTGTAAATATAATGAATACACAGTATGTCCTGAACGGGCTTCCGTACAGCTGAACCCCCGATCGTCACCGCTGCTGTTTTGATGATTTGAAAACAGATGAAAGTCTGAGAGACGTCAGTCTGAGTCGAGATATTTCAGTTCTAAAGTTCAGAGCAGCAGACAGTCGACGGCGGTTTGGCCTTTCTATTGTTAAAAATGCCATGTTCAGCCCCTGTGACCTTCACCCTGTGTGTGTGTGTGTGTGTGTGTGTGTGTGTGTGTGTGTGTGTGTGTGTGTCCCCTCCCTGGCCTTTGAAACAGCCCATGGAACCCAGTGAGTCAGAAACCACTACTGGTTCTCCACTGGTTTCTGTGGTTCTGTTACTGGAAAGACCTGAAACCAGAGAGAGAGAGAGAGAGAGAGAGAGAGAGAGAGAGAGAGAGAGAGAGAGAGAGAGAGAGAGAGGGAGAGAGGGAGAGAGAGAAAGAGGGAGAGAGAGAGAGAGAGTTTATACCAGCCTGCTGCCTGCTGCTTTAACAACTAAAACAGGAAGTCAAGACCTTAGGCTGCTCAGCATGACTCTGCACACACACACACACACACACACACACACACACACACGCGCACACACACACACACACACACACACACACACACACACACACACACACACACACACATACACAGCTTAACACTTAACAGCATGTAATAGCAAACTACATCGCAGCCTCTCCAACATATGTAGCAGAGGATATCAGTTCAGCCTGTGTGTGTGTGTGTGCGTGTGTGTGTGTGCGTGTGTGTGTGTTTGTGTGTGTGTGTGTGTGTGTGTGTCTATACAGACATGGGACAGAGGGACAAACAGCAGTATCATAAAAATATCTTTACATATCTGCTGCATGCAGATATGGACGCTGGATAAAAAGAAAAAACAGTTTCTCATTTGATATGATTGAGAGACAAAGTCATGATATGAGTTATTAAAGTTATTAAATCCAATCAGAAGCTGCGTGGATGCTCTCCACTCTGTTACAGATGGATGTGAATGTGAAGGTGAATGAACTCTGATGTCAGCCTCCAAGGGTTAAAGAAACATTTTACACTGTTTCTTAGTTCAGTTTGGGCCTGTGCTGCGTGGGAGAACTACACAACTGCTGTGTGTGTGTGTGTGTGTGTGTGTGTGTGTGAGAGAGAGAGAGAGAGAGAGAGAGAGAGAGAGAGAGAGAGAGAGAGAAAGTTTGACTGGTGGTGGTGCATGTAATAGGTGTGTGTGTGTGTGTGTGTGTGCGTGTGAGAGAGAGAGAGAGAGAGAGAGAGAGAAAGTTTGACTGGTGGTGGTGCATGTAACGTGTGTGTGTGTGTGTGTGTGTGTGTTGGAATTAGTTAAAGAAAGGGAGTAGGAATGGTTGATGGTGCGTGCGTGCGTGCGTGCGCGCGCCTGCACGTGTGCGCTCTTGCATGTCTTCATGCCTCCTGCAGTTTCAGTTTTGTTTGAGTAATTCTCAAGTAAAGGCTATCTAGTAGGCTACTTGTTTTGGTAGATGCGGTTTATAGGTATGTGTGTGTGTGTGTGTGTGTGTGTGTGTGTGTGTGTGTGTGCGGGCGCGCGCCCGTTGTTGCGGCCTGCGGCAGTTTCCTTCAAGCTGTCAGCCTTATCAACTCCTCAGCTCACTTCCTGGTTCAACACCAGAGGCTTCAGGTGCGCGCGCACGCCCACACACACACACACACACACACACAGAGAAAGAAAGAGGGAGGGAGGGAACTGTGCAGAGCGGTATTGTCTCTCTACCTCTCTGCTCTCTCTCTCTCCGACACAGTGAGTCTTCCACTTTAAACTTTATTACTTGAACCAGATAAGAGAGAGAGAGAGAGAGAGGGAGAGAGAGAGAGAGAGAGAGAGAGAGTTTTACTAGTTTACTGTAACAGACAGAGGGAGAGACTCGGGATTGTCCTCTTGCTGCACAAATACAACTTTTTGTCCATTTTTGTCGCAGTTTGAATCATAAACTCAACTTCTTCTGAGGTTTTCCTTGTTTGCTGTCATGCAAAACCCGGCAGTGACTTTCTACAGCGACTGAGAAGAGAGAGAGAGAGAGAGAGAGAGAGAGAGAGAGAGAGAGAGAGAGCAGAACAGACGGCAGGTTGAATGTAAGGAGCTGTTTTCCTCTCCAGGCTGGAAGACAGGACGACAGCCTGTTTTCAATGTGAAGAACTTTTTTTATTTTCTCTTCCTCCTCCGGACTGTTCCACTCCTCCTGTTCCTCAGAGAGAGAGAGAGAAAGAGAGAGAGAAAGAGAGAGGGAGAGGGGGAACAGTGTGTTGACTTGTTGACTTGTCTTCGGGGAACCGGGCAGCTGAACCGGACTTCAGGATGTCTGATTCCGCCTCCAGCTTCCTCCATATCGGGGATATCGTCTCCCTGTACGCCGAGGGATCCGTCAACGGCTTCATCAGCACCCTGGGGTGAGCAGCACCCACCGCCACCCTGCAGCACACGACACGCAGCACTACACACACATCACATGTCACTGTGGGAGTTACGAATGTCACAAAGTGCGATACTAATGAAGAAAGTTACTATAAACTACCACAGAAACATTAGAAGTCCCTATGATATTCAAGTTGTAGTATCCTAATCTGTACAGTACCTATAGTAATCCTATAGTAATCCTGTAGTAATCCTGTAGTACACTTCAGAAGAACACTATACAGATATCACAGGTAGGGGTATTACAGTGATACTTATGGAGATAAAAAAAAAAAAAACAGCACGATAATGTCACTATAAATTTACTGTGAACTATTACAGACACACTAGAAGCCCCTATGATATTCAAGTTGTAGTATTAAAATCTGTACAGCACTTATAGTAATCCTATAGTACACTACAGAAAAAATACTATACAGATATCACATGCATAGGTATATTACAGTGATACTTATGGGGTGATACTTATTAAAAATACCAAATCTCTATAAACTGGCTAAGTCTCTGTCATAGGAATACTATAGGAGATTAAAAAAAATACCACAAAGTACAATAAGGTATTATAGCCTATAGTATTGTTTGCACAGCTCCTATAGTAATCCTATAGTAATCCTATAGTACACTTCAGAAGAATACTATACAGATGTGACATGTTACAGTGATACTATAAGAGTTAAAAACACCAAACAGCGCGATAATGTCACTGTAAACTTGCTGTAAGTGCCTTTAGGAATATTATAGGAATACTATAGGAGATAACTACCACAACGTACAATAAGGTGACTATAAACTTACTGTGGACTACGCTAAGTCCCTGTTTTATTATAGTTACAGTATTATAATCACTACAGCACCTACAGTAATCCTATAGTACAGAGGATTATTACAATGATACCATAAAGGAGATAAAATACCGCAAAATGCGATAAGGTGACCGTAAACTCACCACTGAGCACCACAGACACTTTGTGATTCCCTGCAGGAAAACTATAGGAATACTATAGGAGATAAAAAAATAGCACAAAACACAATAAGGTGACTGTAAAGTTACAATCAGGCACCACAGACACACTGTAAGTCCTTATAGGAATACTGCAGCTATAATATTATAATCTGTCACTGGGTATATCAGCACCCTGGGGTGACTGCAGCACCTGTAGTAAGGTTACTATACAGATATCTCATACTGTAGGCCTATAGGAATATTACAGTGATATACAGACCAAGGCAACACTTTACATTAAGTGTTCATTAACACATGAAGCGTTTACACCTATACCAAATGAGATGAATAACACGCTGTTCATGTTAGGTGACGCTTGTTGTGACTTACTCACTTTAGTTAATGTCAGATGTTGAAGTACAACACACTGGCATTAACACACATGTATAACAACATTACTTAGTGCAGTTGTTTATTGTGCATTTAATATGAACTCATCTTTGCTAATGTCACTGTTCATGCTTAATTCATATGAGTAAACACATTAGTTAACATTGCTAATGAACATGTTTAACAACATTAATTAATGCAGTTGTTCATGTGCAACTAATCTTTGTTAATGTTGTTATTCATGTTTATGTTAGTAAATGCATTAGTTAACATTAATGAACACTTAATGTAAAGTGTTACCAACACCATAAAGTACAATAAGGTGACCATAGACTCACTATTGAGCAGCACAGACACACTGTAAGTTCCTATAGGAATATTATAGGAATGCTATAGGAGATAAAAACACCATAAAGCACAGTAAGTGTCTGTAAAGTCACTGTTAGGCAGCACAGACACACTGTGAGTCCCTATAGGAAGATTACAGTTATTATTGTCAGTCAGTGGATTTATCAGCATCCAGCGGTGAGTGTCACAGCTAGTAACCTTTAATAAAGTTTACGACGATACGATTCAAATATCACAGCAAAACTTTAAGTCTCTGTTGGAATATTACAGTGAAACAATATGAGATTTAAAAAATCATCAAGTCACTATTGAGCAGCACTGACACTATAGACACAAGTTCCTATTATGGGAATAGTGTAGTATTATTATAGTGACACCATGGGACAGAGACCCTGGAACCCCCTGAAGGCCCCCTGAGGGGCCCCACACCACAGTTTGGGAACAACAGCAGGTAAAAGCACCATCAGGCACTATGACGTGCAATCACGTCATAGTGGGGGCTACACAGACTTTAAAGCCCCCATAGGAATATTATAATAGTATTACTAAAAACAATAAAGTCACTATAAAGTCACTATTGATCAGAGACAGTCAGTTCTATTGTGTCATTTTGGCAGTTGAGACTTACAGGCTTTACATGCATCAACCTGCAAACTATGATGACAGAGAGAGATGAACATGTCAGGTCAGGCAGAGCGCAGTGTGTGTGTGTGTGTGTGTGTGTATGTGTCAGTGTGTATGGGTGTGTGTGTGTGTGTGTGTGTGTGAGGGGTGGCGGGGGCTACATTGTTCTTTTAAAGATAGCATGCCCCTGTTCATTAACCCCCATTAAAACACACACACACACACTGGAAATCTCTCTTGGACACACTGGCACCACTTCCCTTTCCTGCCATATAGTCAGACATAGCTGCTACAGTGTGTGTGTGTGTGTGTGTGTGTGTGTGTGTGTGTGTTTCCTGTGCTGTGGTAAAGCCCCTCTGCTCTACTTGACTGGGTCTTAACCTTTAGAACGCCTACAGTAAAACTTTGAACTATTTTGAATTTCACTGGTTCCCATTGGTTTGAATGGAAACAATGCCAACACGTGATTGGCCAGCATTATTTTCTGCCTTTAGTGGTTACCATTGAATGGAAAATACTAACAATATTAACCAGTAATAGGCCACTGTCTGACTTTAAGTGTTAGGTCACCTTTATCTTATGACTTTAAGTGTTTCCCATTGGTTTGAATGGAAAATGCTAATAATTCTAACAGGTGATAGGTCACTTTACATAGTACTGGGATAGGCTCCACCCCCCTCATCTTGAATAGGAATAAGCAAATGAATGAATGAAAAATGAATGAATGAATTCCCATTGGTTTGAATGGAAAACGTTAGCAGAACTAACAAGCTGTTTATTAGTTAACTGAAGTGCCAGTGCAGAAACGTTTTCCCCACAATGTGACTGGTGAACAAAAATAGATGGAGAGAGAGAGAGAGAGAGAGAGAGAGAGAGAGAGAGCAAGGGAAACACAAACAGAGAGTAATGTGAATAGGATTACCCTGTTATGAGAGAGCGAAAGAGAGAGTGAGCTTCAATAGGAATACCCTGAGAGAGAGAGAGGGAGAGAGAGAGAGAGAGACACTGAGAAAGTGAGGAGGAGAGAGCGACAGTGAGTCAGACTTGAGAGAGAGAGTGATGTGACGAGGTGAACCTGCTAGTTTCCCTACAGTCAAATGCTGTCGGCTGCTGTTTCCACACACAAAACACAAACAGGCTGCCTGTGTTTCCACCTGTCAGCGTCTACTGGTTTCTACTGGTTTCTACTGGTTTCTACTGTTTTCTACTGTTTTCACTGCTGACTCACTATTGTCTCACTCTCACAACAGCAAGTTAGTCACACAGACTGTAAACCAGATGTTAGTAGTGAGTGTTTCTTCCTCCATCGTCTTCTGAAGGGCCGTTTTGAAGCCTGGAGATTGTGTTTTACGGAGGGCGGAGCCAAGGTGGAGGGGGCGGAGTTTGGGTCGTCTGCAGAGCCGCAGCTCCGCCTGCTATTGGCCCGTAATCAACCTGTCAATCACTAGGAAAACAACCCTGTGTTTTATCTGTTAATGACACAATTATTTTGAAAATCTCCATAAGGACACACATTAGAAGAAGTGAAATTAGCTGCTGAGGCCAAAACCTCTTGTGGAGAAAATGTATTGACTTTATATTTTTATCAGAAGTTTGGTTGTAGTTCATTGACTTCATGGAGTTGGAGGTTTGGAGTCTTTTTGGAGCCGGACTCTAGCGGACGTTAGAGGAACTGAATTCAGCCGAGGGTTTTGGACGCTCGGTTAGTTCATACAATCCTGAGTCAGTGAAACAACGGCAAGCTGCAGAAACATGTCAGCTGGATGAGCTCCAGTACGCTCCTTCCTTAAACAACAAGACTCTCTTCGGCTCTGATTTCTTCCCTCTTCTCTGTCATCAGGATCCTTCTGCGGTTACAGGAATATTGTTCCATCTGTTGTCTGGGCGCCGTGACCTCTGACCCTTGACCTCCTTCCCAGCAAACATTTTGACGTTGAGTAGATGTCGATACGACAGCCTGCGCCTTTATCATCCAACGATCCGTACGATATCTTCAGAAAAAGTTATGCAGCCTTGATTTGCATGATACCTGCATTTGATTCTTTCTGTACCTGTGCATGGCGAGCTGCATCACCTGCACTAAAACAACGTAGGTTCTGGTTGGGTAAAGGTTGTGCTCATGGGTAGAGAAGAGAGACCTCAGCTGAAAACAGTGTTAGAGTTAGAAAACTTGTCATTGGGAATTGAACCCGTGACGTCGGATGTGTCCTGGAATCAGTTCAAACCAGATTCCAAAGGTTTTAATATGAAGTTTAGCAGAAAAGAGCAGCCGCACACTCCCTAACCCGCGTTTAATATGAACTTTCACCGCCATGATGTCATTCTGTGCAGATTTAGTGCTCGTTTGATGTGGTCGATGTTGAGCTTGGTCTCCTCCTGCACATCGCTGTGCGTCAAATGCTTGCTGGGTTACTGTTGGTTGCTTGTAATGTTGATGATGTAAGAGTTGGAGCTTATTCTGCTGTGGACCGCGTTGTAATTCACTCTGGATGAGAGTCAGCTAGATCAGTGTTTCTCAACGTGGGGTCCGGGGACCACCAGGGGTCCTTTAGGGGGTTCCAGTGGGTCCCCAGCAAATTGATGAATTGTTAAACTTCAGCATTATTTAATTTACAAGAAGTTAACACAATTAGAGAATGTAGGAGAATGACTGCTCTGATCATAGTTTCTCTGTTATCTCTCTACCTGCAACACAGACAGTCATGGAGTTCAAATCTGACAATAAAAATATTCTCAAATTTGGGTCCGAGAGACAAAATCTCATCAAATGGGGGTCTGTGGCTCTGATGTGGACTGAATTAGGGTCCTTAATATGAAAAAGGTTGAGAATCACTGAGCTAGATGACCAGAATGTTACCTGTAGCCTAAATGTGGCCGTTTACAAAACATCTGGTGTAACGGAGGTCAAGTCTTGCTTCATTTTTTTGTGCTGCCATTCCTGTTTGTCATGGATTCCTTGTGATTTGGCCTCTAGCTGTTGGCACCCAGCTGATCTATTGCAATCTATTCTTACCAATAAAGACTGTTTTTGTCCTTTGACTGCTAGTCCACCTTTAGCTGAACCTGTTCTCTGGACTGTGTGTCTGGAAGAAGGCAGATGTGGTAAAAAATGGAGACTGAATTAATGTTGAACGCTTAATAACACCAGGGAGCGCTTGTTGTGTCTTGGGGGGGATGAGTCTGCGTCTGAGGCTGTTTGATTGACTGGCAGAATAAATGGAGCGCACCTGTGCTTATTCAAATACCTGAATCCATATTCAAATCTGTTTCTTTACGGCAGGAAGGATGAGGGAGAGAGGTGGAACATGAGAGAGACACGCCATATTTATCCTTTATTTAATTGGGTAGTTACAAAGTGATTTTAATTCCATGCAAATCTACTGTATCTATAATTTTTAAAGTAAAAATTCCAGCGCAAAGCACCGACTGTATTTTCATGAAGACAAAGGTCCTCTTATAATAATACTGTAGTAGGCTTATCAAACTAATTTCAGCCATAATGTAGTTTTGGTGTGCAATTTCTTCTTCTTCTTCTCCTTCTTCATCTTCTTCTTCTTCTTCTCCTTCTTCTTTAAGACATGTCTTCCTTCTGTCATGAAAAAAGGCAGCAGTGGAATTTGTAGAGGACGGTTTTCAATGCATTTTTTAGGCAAACTTGAAGTGCTGCTTTGCTAGAACAAGAAGTGATAAATTGTGATAGAGGGCAAGATTTTACAATTGGCGGCCATGTTGGAGGTCCTCAGCTCTGTGAACAGCTGACTGTGTTTCTGTCGTCTCAACAGAATTGAACAGACGGTTAATTTCTGTCTGTTTCTGACTGAACTGATCATTTCATCACTGATCCATCTGATTGATTTAGTGTTTAGATAATGTCAGCTTGTTAGCTAGCTAACCATAGTATCTGGTCAGCTAACATCACTGTCTTGTTGTTAACACATCTGATTAGCACGCTAGCTAACGTATCTAGTAGCGGCTAGCGTTAGCGTGTTCACATTAACATCAGTGTGTTTGCCGGCTAGTTAGCTAGCTAACAGTTTGTTCAGGTTAACTGAGCTGACTCTTCTCAAGCTACAACTCAGAGTGTTTTGGAGTAGAGACTAGGGCTAAAGACAAGACAGTTTACTGTGTCACAGTAACCAAATCCACCTTATCACACTATTCACTTTTACTGAGAACGTTACTGAATGGATCTACAGCCACACCACAACAAGCTGACTCAGCTGCTCTCTGCTTCTAGCTGCTTGATACAGATTTACACTTTATTAACTAACACACAGTTCTACAGATTTACACTTTATTAACTAACACACAGTTCTACAGATTTACACTTTATTAACTAACACACAGTTCTACAGATTTACACTTTATTAACTAACACACAGTTCTACATGTTCCTCCATCATGGAGACAGGCTGGGTGGGAGCAGTTTGATGAGGAAACTGTAAAACCTCTATTTGGTTTTGTATTAGCATGTAGCATGTAGGCTATTTCATGAAACAGAGGTTCGGGGGTAATTCATTCATTACAGAGGTCCACATAACGAGTCCTGTGTGAACAGGTCTAATATCTCCTCCATCACATACTGACATGTCAGTTTACAGACCAGCAGACAGACAGCAGTGAGTTGCAGCTCTCACTGTCATACAACATGCTTAACAACATGCTTAACAGTTACTCACTGTGTCAACTCAACATGGCCTACTTCTACTTGGCAGGTCGGCTTTTGTCTGTTGGTGTGTGTGTGCGTGTGTGTGTGTGTGTGTGTGTGTGTGTGTGTGTGTGTGTACGTACGTATGTGCATGTGCTGACTGACAGTCCTATGAATAGAGCAATCACCAGCACCCAAATGCAGGTGTCCTGAAAGACATACACACACACACACACACACACACACACACACACACACTCACACACACACACCGGGGACACACCTGACATGCAGACAAAAGCCCTGATTGGCTGTTGTCGCAGCGATGGGGGCTGCATGGGAGGTCTGACTGAAAATCAGAGATCAAAATCAAACACACACACACACACACACACGCACACTCACGTTCACACTCACACACACACACACACACCAATGATGGTAGTTTTTAGAAGATTGTAAGGACTGTAGACTTCACAGATATTG